>NW_015506282.1:388358-402077 GCF_001515645.1 Sinocyclocheilus grahami
GACGCGTTTCAGAAAGGTGGGGCATAGAGGAGAAACAATAATGTACAGTATGTGGAAAATAATGTGTTTTTTGAACCTTAAACCTCATAAACACATTTCATTACACCAAATACCCAAAATAATGTTCTTTTTAGCAGCATCATATGACCCCTTTAAAACAAACATGTATTTTAGATTTTTATAGAAATATTACAACAACCACATTATCTCACACAGAGATCGCACTGTCATAGGGTTTGGGAACATTCATGCATAATTTAAATACATAATCGCATGGAACCAGATAAAAAATTAAAACGTTTTAGAGGAGAACGCAGCATCAGTTGTCTGAACCTATGAGCACTAAGATGTGACGTCAGTCAGTCGTTTCCCATCATGCCTTTGGTCAGCGTAGACTGTGGAGAGCAACTGTGCTCGACTGCTCAATCCGATATAGCCGCCTCGCGGGCGCCAGAGCTTTTTTGCACACGTCAGCGTGACATCAGAGCAAGTCGGACGTAAATCGGACACTTCTCTAACCGGCATGCATCTCGCGGTGATCGGTCGGCTCTGCGCAGATTTTGCTCATCTCAAACAAGCCTAATTTGTGACCACAGAACAGAATATGAACGCGATGCGCAGTCTCTCGTTAAGCCTGCCGTAGAAAACAATAAACAGTTAATATGGCTTAATGTATTAAGATATTAAATGCTATTAAAAGATCAAATTAGGCTAATTTCTTATTTAGTCATTTCTTTCTAATTTGCACTATGGGCAAAGAAGGGCTTACGTGACGAACGTGAAACATGCTGAATGAAGCGTTTTCTGGCAAAGGAACAGAGAACGGACTTTATCTTCAAATAGACAATGGTAATGCCAGTCTGATTTTTAGAGTGTAATTACTAAATAATCTCACTGTTGTACAGTCTCAATGAACCTCCAGAGGGAAAGCACAAAAACACTCAGAAAGAAACAAAAACAGTTTTATTACTCTTAAACTCACAGATAGAAAATGTAGGTTTCATTGTGTAATGTATAATGTGTGAGGAGTTTAAATGTTACTTTTTTATTTTATTTCAGTGAGCCAGAGAAGCTCCAGTCAACTTGAAGTGCCACAGACAGAACTACAGAAGAACATGCTAGTGCTCCATGGGTTCATCAGGTACAGCTGGAGCCGCTTCATCTGCTGGCTGGGCCACCTGCGGTCCACAAACACCGTCAACACATGATCACACACATCCTCAAACACCTGCAGAAATCTGCAAACTAAAGCCATACTCCTCACCCTTCTTTGGGGTCTCTCCTCCAGACCCTCCAGGAACGATGCCACATCATCGTCGTCATAGATGGTGAACTCCATTTCCTTTCCCACAATCCCAATGGACACGTTCTAGAGGAAACCAGGATTTAGAGGTCGCAGTGGTAATGAGCACGAGCACAGCGACAGGATGAAATATCAAACCTTTGTGGTCAGATCCTGTTCAGCAGGAAGAGTCTCCCGCAGCGCACGCAGACCATGCTGCACCAGCTCATTCAGATTACCTGAACACAAGAGCACCATCGTCATCTGAACTCACGGAGAGCGTCTTTACGGATGAGATTATACAAGCTTCTCTGTGTAAAAGTATGCTTAATTGTTTTGAACTTGTACTGAACAGAAATTGTACTGACTTGTGTACTTCAAATCTTAAGTATATATTTTAAATTTTTTTGAACTGCAAATAATATAGTAGGTAACACTTTATTTTAAGGTGTCCTTGTTACACGGTACATGTACTTACTATTATAATAACAATTAATTATGCATAATTACATGCAAGTAACCCTAAGCCAAACCCAAATCCTAACCATATAGTAAGTACATGTAGTTAATGAATATTACTCAGTACTTAAATGCATAATTACACTGTAACAAGGACACCTTAAAATAAAGTGTAACCATAAAATATTAATGAAATAAAAGGCCACTTAAGTGTACTTAAAGAGAGACACTTTCAGGCCCCACTTTATATTAGTGTAATTATAGATGTAACTCTAGAAATGAATTACAGCTGGAATTACAAGCAGGGATTTCTATAAGTAGAATGTAAACATCTACACAATAACTGCACTGTATCAGTGATTAATTTAAATATCAGTAGAGTAGTTGATGACGCTTAATATAGAGCAACTCATGACTGTTTCTCTTAACACACTGAAGTACACTTTAAGTGCACTTCATAATAACTTTAAAAGTTTTACTTTAAAGTACATTTTAAATAATTATGTTTTAATCATCTTTTGCTGTGCTTATTTTTGTGTTAACATACTAAAGCTCATGTATAGAACTTTGCTACTTTATTTAAAGTTAATATATTTTAAATGTACTAAATTACAACTATCATTACAAATGTGTAATTACGAATATTTAAATAAATGACACGTTTCTGTAAAAAAGACAAAGTATATTTTAGTTTACTATAAATACTTATTTAGCAAACGTATAAACAGATTTAAAAGAAAGTGAAGGTGTACGCAAGTCCTAATTCAGCGGGTCGAACTTCAGCTAACTGCATTTAATTCAAATGTAAACTACAATATATTCTCATTTATTCGTAGTTAACATGCATTAAGTGTCTGAAAACATTACATTCTGTTCACACACATTTTATAAATATAGTATATTATGTTAAAGTATATTAATACATATTTAGTATACAGTATATTAATCAGTACTCTTTTTGAAAGTATACTAGAGTCTAATTTTTCTCAAGGATACAAACGGCCCTGCAGTGTGACAAATGTATTTTTAAAAGTACAAATATGCATTAGCAAAATTAGCATTGTCCTAAAAACTGCCAGCATGATACTACTAAAAATGAGAAAAACACTGTTTAGAATAGTTTTAGATGCAGTTTAACGTGCTATCTACTGGTTTATATGATGTAAAGCATTTAATCTTAATAACCTACAGTCCAAGAAGGCCTCCATGTGTCTCTCCAGGTATGTGCGGGCCGACTGCGAGCGAGCGCCGATCGACATGGCTTTACAGTCAAAGTAGTTGGCTGAGGGGCACGTCTGGAAGATGTGCGGCCCCATGTCCTGAAATTCACAAAAACAGCAAGAATTCATGACTGAGCATGTCTGGCTCACACAAGCACGTCGATCTCTGTACTCACATCATATCCTGCGATCAGCAGCCCCACTCCATAGGGCCGTCTGCCGTAGCGCTGTGTGGGAATCTGAGTTTCTGTGGGAACACGCGGTCAAGAAACGTGCAGACTAGTCTTAAGACACTTCCAACTGAACAGTAAATGCAGTGACGATATACAAAAAGTGACTTTTGCAGCTCTCCAGAGCGACAAGCTAAAAGGATACTGCTTCCGATGAGCGAGACCAGTCTAGACACAGGAAGAGGTCTATCGAAGACGAACCTGGAGTCCAGACACTCCTGCCGCATGAAGTTGCTTTTCAGAAAGAGAGAGGCAGTGAGATACTGATGACAGAAGACTTTGATGGAAGAGCACAGGAGACTTCCAAGAACATCCCAGATCGGAATTTAACACGGATGAAAACGAGGCTGTGAGGGACACACTTTTTTGTCAGTACTTTGTTAAGCAACAGTACAATCCAATGGACGGATGTACTTCAGTCCTCACTAGGGCTGTCAAAATGGCTGAAAAACTAAATTCGAATTTTGTATTTAAATATGATCAAAATTTGAATTACATTCTTAAATAATCTCACTGTTGTACAGTCTCAATGAACCTCCAGAGGGAAAGCACAAAAACACTCAGAAAGAAACAAAAACAGTTTTATTACTCTTAAACTCACAGATAGAAAATGTAGGTTTCATTGTGTAATGTATAATGTGTGAGGAGTTTAAATGTTACTTTTTTATTTTATTTCAGTGAGCCAGAGAAGCTCCAGTCAACTTGAAGTGCCACAGACAGAACTACAGAAGAACATGCTAGTGCTCCATGGGTTCATCAGGTACAGCTGGAGCCGCTTCATCTGCTGGCTGGGCCACCTGCGGTCCACAAACACCGTCAACACATGATCACACACATCCTCAAACACCTGCAGAAATCTGCAAATTAAAGCCATACTCCTCACCCTTCTTTGGGGTCTCTCCTCCAGACCCTCCAGGAACGATGCCACATCATCGTCGTCATAGATGGTGAACTCCATTTCCTTTCCCACAATCCCAATTGACACGTTCTAGAGGAAACCAGGATTTAGAGGTCGCAGTGGTAATGAGCACGAACACAGCGACAGGATGAAATATCAAACCTTTGTGGTCAGATCCTGTTCAGCAGGAAGAGTCTCCCGCAGCGCACGCAGACCATGCTGCACCAGCTCATTCAGATTACCTGAACACAAGAGCACCATCGTCATCTGAACTCACGGAGAGCGTCTTTACGGATGAGATTATACAAGCTTCTCTGTGTAAAAGTATGCTTAATTGTTTTGAACTTGTACTGAACAGAAATTGTACTGACTTGTGTACTTCAAATCTTAAGTATATATTTTAAATTTTTTTGAACTGCAAATAATATAGTAGGTAACACTTTATTTTAAGGTGTCCTTGTTACACGGTACATGTACTTACTATTATAATAACAATTAATTATGCATAATTACATGCAAGTAACCCTAAGCCAAACCCAAATCCTAACCATATAGTAAGTACATGTAGTTAATGAATATTACTCAGTACTTAAATGCATAATTACACTGTAACAAGGACACCTTAAAATAAAGTGTAACCATAAAATATTAATGAAATAAAAGGCCACTTAAGTGTACTTAAAGAGAGACACTTTCAGGCCCCACTTTATATTAGTGTAATTATAGATGTAACTCTAGAAATTAATTACAGCTGGAATTACAAGCAGGGATTTCTATAAGTAGAATGTAAACATCTACACAATAACTGCACTGTATCAGTGATTAATTTAAATATCAGTAGAGTAGTTGATGACGCTTAATATAGAGCAAGTCATGACTGTTTCTCTTAACACACTGAAGTACACTTTAAGTACACTTCATAATAACTTTAAAAGTTTTACTTTAAAGTACATTTTAAATAATTATGTTTTAATCATCTTTTGCTGTGCTTATTTTTATGTGTTAACATACTAAAGCTCATGTATAGAACTTTGCTACTTTATTTAAAGTTAATATATTTTAAATGTACTAAATTACAACTATCATTACAAATGTGTAATTACGAATATTTAAATGTTTCTGTAAAAAAGACAAAGTATATTTTAGTTTACTATAAATACTTATTTAGCAAACGTATAAACAGATTTAAAAGAAAGTGAAGGTGTACGCAAGTCCTAATTCAGCGGGTCGAACTTCAGCTAACTGCATTTAATTCAAATGTAAACTACAGTATATTCTCATTTATTCGTAGTTAACATGCATTAAGTGTCTGAAAACATTACATTCTGTTCACACACATTTTATAAATATAGTATATTAATACATATTTAGTATACAGTATATTAATCAGTACTCTTTTTGAAAGTATACTAGAGTCTAATTTTTCTCAAGGATACAAACGGCCCTGCAGTGTGACAAATGTATTTTTAAAAGTACAAATATGCATTAGCAAAATTAGCATTGTCCTAAAAACTGCCAGCATGATACTACTAAAAATGAGAAAAACACTGTTTAGAATAGTTTTAGATGCAGTTTAACGTGCTATCTACTGGTTTATATGATGTAAAGCATTTAATCTTAATAACCTACAGTCCAAGAAGGCCTCCATGTGTCTCTCCAGGTATGTGCGGGCCGACTGCGAGCGAGCGCCGATCGACATGGCTTTACAGTCAAAGTAGTTGGCTGAGGGGCACGTCTGGAAGATGTGCGGCCCCATGTCCTGAAATTCACAAAAACAGCAAGAATTCATGACTGAGCATGTCTGGCTCACACAAGCACGTCGATCTCTGTACTCACATCATATCCTGCGATCAGCAGCCCCACTCCATAGGGCCGTCTGCCATAGCGCTGCGTGGGAATCTGAGTTTCTGTGGGAACACGCGGTCAAGAAACGTGCAGACTAGTCTTAAGACACTTCCAACTGAACAGTAAATGCAGTGACGATATACAAAAAGTGACTTTTGCAGCTCTCCAGAGCGACAAGCTAAAAGGATACTGCTTCCGATGAGCGAGACCCTGATTACGTTACTTAGTTACTTTTTATGGAAAGTAATGCGTTACATTACTTTTAAAATCTGGACAGGGCTTGCTTGTTTGTTTTTAAAATAAAAAGTAATTTTTTTGGCAAATCTAAAAGCCTTTTCACACCAAAAGTGAAATGAATAAGCCTCAGGCTGAAGGAAAAGTAAATTTACGTCTGTACAGTAGAATACAGAAGAAATTTCAACACACTTCAGCAAAAAAAGCCTGCGAGCTTCAGTGTAAATATTGCATCAAAATCAAATCAATTTGAGAGCGATTTAAACCCGGATGATTGTAACCACTCTAAGTTCGTCTGCCTTTGGAAAGCTAGCATGTCTCCGACATAGTGATAACACTCGTCGCCTTCTCTAGTGCAGCTCAACCAGATCTCGTCCCACAAACCCCGGAAAATATTCGTTGTAGTCCGAACGAGTCGTTCGTTGTAATTTTTGAAAAGTGATTTCTATTAAATAAAATATCTCCTTTTGAAGTGGACTTTTGGGCTTTGTAACTTTGCAGATCTTTTTTATGCTCAAACAGCAACATTACAGACTAACTAAAGTTGAAAAAGTGAAAAAGCATAATAGGACCCCTTTAAGATGATCAACGTCTCCTATAGGAACATGCTGTCTTTAACATATATTGCCTCAGAAGAATCACTTCCATAAGCTCTTACAAATTGTATTACTTGCTGGGGTATGGCGTCAAATTCGACAGCATACTCTTTTGGGGTAATTGCGCTCTAAAAATGCTTAAAAACAAACAACCCAATTTAGGTTATTTTGCCAACCCAGCGCTGAGTCAAATATGGACAAACACAGCTGGTTTGCCTTAAAATGTTTGACCCAACACGCTGGGTTGTTTGAAAATGACTATTGCTGGCTTAAAATGAACCAAAAATAAATTGGAATTTAAACACACACACACACACACACACACACACACACACACAGAGAGAGAGAGAGAGAGAGAGAGAGAACTAGTAGAGGCAACAGTAATAAGCAAAGGTGAAATTGTATTAATAAGCAAAAAAGCCCATGTACAAAAATATAAGACAAATTGAATGCAGCATAATTTTTAATATTACATGCATTTAAACTCGTTTATCAAGCATTTTAGAAAAAATATATATAACAGTTGTAAGTAACATGTTAATTCAAGTGTATTAAACCGTTCTCTGTTATCCTTTTTAACCCGAAAATTACCGATTCTCGTGCCGGTGTGTCTCCGAGATCTGAGACGGCGATGGGCTGCTGTTCTCCATCTGTCAACACTCCCGTTCTTCCCGGTGTAACGGCCACTAGAGTATTTACGGTAGTTTTGTGGCGTGTGTCTGTAAATTACGAAACGGCGAAGAAATAATCTGCTCTACCTCTACCGACTTTTGTCTGATTTTATTTTATTCCCTCCTTTTCTGTGTGTGACCTGAGTTGGATGCTTACTTGTGTACATTTGTACATCCTGGGGGAAAATATGCCATTTTATCGTCTCCCGTGAATTATTCTCCTCCAGCACCACACAATTTTCCTATCTGGGCTATTGAACATATGAACTCGGTGTTACACCAGGAGTCTTCTCCCGCCACCCTCCCGTAATTTGAATTGCCCAAAGCTGCTTATTAGTGATGTCCGGATCACGAACGAATCGTTCGATTTAACCGGTTGAACCAGTTCACCAAATCGGATTGAATCGTTTGAAACGGTTCGCGTCTCCAGTAAGCATGAATCCACACATTACTTAAGTTATTAACTTTTTTAACGTGGCTGACACTCCCTCTGAGTCGAAATAAACCAATATCCCGGAGTAATTAATTTACTCAAACAGTACACTGACTGAACTGCTGTGAAGAGAGAACTGAAGATGAACACGAGCAGAGCAGCAATGTGTGCAGCCAGTGTTGCCAACTTTGGAATTTTTTGGCGTATTCTGCGCCATAGGCACATACCGCCACCAACGGTTTCTAATCATACATGGATGATAGTCCCGCCTCTATTCATATTTTATTATTATTATTATTATTGTACATTTTATTTCGGGCTCACCCAAGCTGTATTTCTGGCTGCTGCGTGTTCAGCTCCCATGTCAAAAAACCCAGCCTGTGTGTTCCCCTATTCCCTTGCTTTATTTATTTAACTATCAAATTCGTTTATTTAATCCTGTTTCTACTATATATTCCATTACTATTCTTTGATTACTACCTTCTCTTAATCCTTTTCCTAATATCCAATTTATCTTCTTTTTTTATTATTATTACCATTTAAGTTCTTTATCATTTTAATTATCTCTATATTATATTTCCGACATTTTAATATTACATGTTCAACAGTTTCTATTACCCCACAAAAAGCACATTTACCTGTAATATGTTTACCTATTTTGTATAGTGATGCATTTAGTCTTGTGTGCCCAAACTGCAATCTATTTAAAACCACCTCATCTTTCCTACATCTTCCAAAACTGTATACTTCTTTAACTGATTAATTAATTTTATGTGTCAGCTATGTCCCACTTATTCTGCCACTCTTTTTGAATATTTGATTTTATAATTGATTTAATTTCTCCTCTTCCTAATGGGACTTTAATCTCGATATCTTTTTTTTGGTTGCCTTTTTTGCTAACTTATCTGCCATTTAATTTCCATTGATTCCTGTGTGAGCCGGAGCCCAACAAAATTTGACATCTATTCTCATACTATTTAGAGATTTTAATGTCGTACATATATCATTTAAAATGTCTTCTCTAATGGATTTATATGAAACCAAACTATTTAGCGCTGACATAGAGTCTGAACATATAACTACTCTATCTGGTCTAGCATCTTCTATCCACTGTAATGCAACCATTATTGCAACTAATTCTACTGTATATATTGCTAAATTATTTGATAATCTTTTGAATATGCTTATTTCGAATTCTGGAATAAATATTCCTATACCTGTCACCCCAGATTCTGGTACCTTTGATCCATCTGTAAATATCTGTAAGTATGAAAAATAATTAGATTGTATGTATTTCTCTATATATACTTCAGCATTATGTTCATATATTTCTTTGTATACAACTTCTTTCAATGGAAAGTAGCTAAAGCCTGCTTGAAAAGTCACCAAATGACGTCATACGTCAATTAGCATATTCATGACGTCAGTGCGTCGTATTGGCTTACCTCCCTGTGCTCACAAACTGTATTTTAATGCAGCCAAATTCTCAACAGAACTGTTTTCATTGATATATTTCACTGTTTCAGTTGTCGGGAAATGGGATGAATATGAAATAATGACTGAAACGCAGCCCATTAAGACTAACCAGCTCTCCCTTACAAGATGCTAATCTGCACTAAAATCCTGATTTATAATCGAGACGTCGTCTAATAAAATCAAATACACATAAGATAAAGACAATGGCTGTGCTGTGATTTCGGCTGGCATGTAAAATAGTGTTAGAAGCGACAGAATATGTATTTGGACTGAAAGCACTCCTCGCTGCCGCTCGCTGAACAGATCAGACGCAGAGAGAGAGAGAGGTGTGCGCGCTGGGAAAACAAGCCCTCGCGTATGGGGTGTACTATGTGCACTTTTTGCTGATTGCTAAACTATGGCGAGGATTATGTGACAGGATTACCTGCCGGAGTTGACAGTGGTGTACTTTTACGTGTGAGAAGGGTACGTCGCCTCCACAGACGCGTGATAAGTACGTCGTTGAGAAGTACGTCGCCTCCAGACTGTGACGCCAAAAACCTCAAATAGTGTTCAATTAAATTATTTTCGGTTTTACATTTATTATTTTACTACAAATTATACACCATCAACAGAGCTGAAAATTAATTGTATTTTCACAATAACATCAACTTTACAAACACATACATTCATTAATTATTTAACATATTATTCTAATATGTGCCATTCTGAGGTTTTACTTTTGATATATTGGTTATGTTAATCATTTTACTTAACACTCTGGTATGGTGCTCACAGTTGTGCGAATACATTAGCTCAGGAGATGAGTCGATACATCATGTTGTTCAAGAGAAGGTGATGAAACGGTATTTTAATAGAATTGTTAAAGTGTATAAACAATGCAGGTGCATTTTGAAACATTAAATTGCGCTGTCACTAACGATTATTTTGTTAAATGAGCAATCTACTGATGATTTGGTATTTTATAGACTTAAATGAACAGTAGCTTAAACTGTAAATCTTTAAAAGTAGACGTAAAATATCTGTAACGATGGGGCAATAATTGGTTTAAATAAAACATCAAAAGTGAGTAATCATATGGTTTAATTGAACAACACTGTTAAAATACATTAAGAAATGTACATCTAAACGATACAATATGTATTATTAAAATGCCTACAGAGGGTGCCAGCGGCCCAGTGATTGCATATTTAGAACTATATTGATGCAATATTTTGTGTTGGCGTTACAATATTTGTTATGTTTTCAACGGCGCACCTTTCGTCCACAGATGAACTTTATAATTAACCCAAACTCTTAGCATATGCAGAGATGAGTTTGTTGACTGAGTTGCGGAGATGTGCTCTACGTAACAGTGAAACACAATGCACGTTATTGGAAACAAACAGATAACGGTACAATTCAGAATAAAATAATGCAAGCTTTGTAAAATGTTGAGCCACAAACTATGCTGATATTGCGAGACAAATTTTCACCTCGACAAGAAATGATGTGCTTAACTAAAATATATTAATTAAGAAAAGTGACTGGCTACTGCAGGGATAGGCAACACAGGTCCAGGAGTACTGCTGTCCTGCAGAATTAAGCTCCAATCACAATAATAAAAAAAAATCTCACCTGCCTGTATAATAATCCCGAAGACACTGATTGGTTTGTGGTGTGTGTCAGGTGTGTTTGATTAGGGTTGGAGCTAATTCTGCAGACCAGGTGCACTTCATTGCTTATCCCTAGGACCTGGTTCTTAGTCCTGGTCATGGGGACCCCCTGCTATGCACATTTTGCATGTCTCCCTTATTTAACACACCTGGTTCAGTTCATCAGCTTGTTAGAAGAGAGCTCCATGAACTGAACTGTGTCAGATAAGGGAGACATAAAGAAATGTGCAGAGCCTGTGTCCTGATATTTTATCCTACCCGTCAGATTGTCCTACCAGGGTTTACTGCGCATGCGCACATCAATATTGTGTCTTTTTTTCTCATGCTGAACAACAATATTTAATGTATCTGCATTACTGTAAGGGTAGGTTTAGGGTTGGGGTAGGTGTAGACTTCAATAAAACACAATCTAATAGGTAGAAAAAATTATTGTAAAGTGCATCCCTTCTAGCTACAACCGCGAATATAACACATAATTACTGTATTTGCATTACTGTTAGGGTAGGTTTAGGGTTGTGGTAAGTGTAGAAGTTAATAAACCATAATTTTACAGGTAGTATTTTTCGTTGTTGAATTGTACCACCCACTGTTTTAATGGGAAGTAGCAAAATCTGACAGGGTAGCACTAATCGACAGAACACCGGGCTTCTTGTATTCATTAAATGGAGCATCTCTTGTCACTTTTTCAGCAACAGTCTGCAAGCACAATTTCAAGAAGCTTTCTTATGATTACATCATCAATGACTTCTAGGAATAAAACTGAATTCATATCATGTATGACAATACCACGGCAGGTGTATTGAGGCAAGTTGGAGCTAAACTCTGCAGGACACACCGGCCCTCTCCAGGACCAAGTTTGGGCACCCCTGGTCTAACCAGGCCTTAGAGTCCTTCCTTCTAATACGCACTTATCATCTGCTATTCACAAGTAAAGGGTTGTGTATACTGGCCCAATACCATATTTTGAAAACTAGAGCTAATCAACATTTTTAATCTTTTTTGTTCTCAGTGATCAATAATTTAATAAAGTTTGACAGCATTTCAGAAGCTTTTTAGCTTTGTACAAGTGTAATTTGAAACTGTCCATATATCTTGATAAATTTCATCCAACCTTAAGTGCTATCACCGGAGATGATCTTAATGCTCCACAGCATAATTGTTGTGCTTGTAATTAAATCACCACAATCTTTTGAAGCCACTTTTAGATGATGAATTACATACTATATCCAGCAACTGTTTTAATCAAAGTAAAAATATATATTTGAGTGACAGTCAGCTTTCTAATTCTACCCCCACTAACCATCTTGTTATATTTACTCTTTTTTTTTTTTTACATTTATTGGTCACAATTCATAGTACGTGGCCTAAATATTATTAAATATTTAATGAAATGTACCTTTGAACTCAAAGGCTTCAATAATATATATATATATATATATATATAAAACATCTGAGACTGTTGTAACTAACCTTTCATTTTTTTATAACAAAATGTGATAGGCTGTAGAACATTTTGAACATCATGAAAGTATGTTTCCTAAGAATAATGTGCACTCCACATCATTTAATGTTGACTACATTGTCCAAGTAAAAAAGAACACCTTTAATAGTAAGAACGTTTAGTTTGCGGTACTACACCAATGTAACAGCCAAACAATAAAAGTTATCTAAAATGAAATTAACATAATTATTATTAACTATTAACACTTGTTAGGAAATAACTAAAAGCAATAGCCTATAACAAATATATCTACTACTGCAAACTTTAAATTTCGTTTAAGGCGACGTACATTGAGACGACGTATGTATCAGGCGTCATGTAAGGCGACGTACCTAGTTCAGACGTACTTAGTACACGTACCATTTTTTATAAATTTCTTACATACGCCGCCGTCACGTCGCCACCTATGATTGGTTCCAACAGTGACGTCGCCGTGACGTCGCCGCGGGTCTGTCGTCTGCCCTATCAATTAGTGATGGGTATTTTGCATCTTTTTTTTCATTGTATTTACTCGAGATTATTTTGGAAGGATTTGGAATTCTATATTAACAGAAAAATAGAGTGTATGATAGAAATTAGTATATCTGATGTACTTTTTTATACAGAAAACGAAAATTTGAATTGTAAAGAACAACATATTATACATTTGTTTATTTTGTTAGGAAAATTCCATATACATAAGAAGAAGTGGGCTCAATGTAAACCAAATTTTGCACATTTTATAAATGACTTTAAATTATATGTAAATCTCTTAGAACAAACAAAAAACAAAAAAGCACTGAAAACATGTAATGCTCTGAAAGCATTGAACTTTATGTAATTTTCTTCCTTTATTTTTTCTTCTTTTTTTCCCCTCTGGCAGCTAATAATGTTAATTTGATCATGTGAATATGTAATACCTCATGTTCTTGTGGCATTGAATTAATAAAGCAAAAAATAATTAAAAAAAATTCTCTCGCGTGGCCTCCTGGGATAGAAAAGTATCAATCGACGAGCACTCAAGAAGATGGGCAAAAGAAGTAGAACATCCGGGAACTTCTCGACTACTCTTTTATCAATACTGGTTTCGGAAATACTTATTCGCTGGGCTACTGCTTTTCCCCAACTATATAGTAGAGAAGTAGGTGGTTTCGGATGCACTTTAAGTAGACGCGTGTCCGAATCTCGCGAGAATTAATACGTCACCCAGGTAATTCTCGCCTACTCTTTTATGAATACT
>NW_015506282.1:402667-404434 GCF_001515645.1 Sinocyclocheilus grahami
CCCTCACTACTGCGAACATCAGCAATGTTTCACGTAATTCTTACCACTTTCATCGGCGATTAAACATCTTTTTACAGCCGACTCACGAAATCATCTCATCGACTTACAATGTTTAAACTTTCAATAAGTCAGCCGTTCACTTGGATCATGTTAAACAAGTGCAATTTAACCACAGTGAACAACGTTTTTCCCTGAGGTACTTACACTTGAAGAGAGCCGCGTCGCCGCCTTCCACCGTTCTCGAATATGGCGCCTCTCGCGTGGCCTCATGGGATAGTAAAGTGTCCATCGTATGCATGCTACGGAATTCGGGCGGAAGTAGTAGGCCTAGGTCATCCGGGTACTTCTCGCCTACTGTTTTTCGAATACTATGAATTCGGACATACTACTCGCCTCGCATACTGTTTTTCGCCTACTATATAGTATGGAAGTATGCGATTTCGGACGCAGCTATAGACTGTATAAAAACATGGGGCTGTCACGTGATGAACGAACGACTCGGAAAAACCCGAAGACTCGAAACAGGTGAACTACTTGACTAATTTCAGTACAGAACCTATAGAATGTGTGGAGGCGTGGCGGCGACGTAGCAAAAAAATTATAAAAAAAAAAAATCTTGCGTCTGGATAACGTATGCGTGGATAAGCGTCTGGATAACGTACGTGTGGACAAACGTGTGAATAAGTACATTGATAATCAATGTACAATGTATTGGCTTTGTCCCAGGGGCGGCGTTTCTATATGGCAGAGTTGGCAGTCGCCATACCCTAGCCCAGTCAGGTGTGCCGTGGAAAATCCAAACTCTCTATTATATTTCGTTATTATTGTTTTAAATCACTGCTATTGGTCTTCCTTATGTCTGTTTGAGGGTTTTTATAAATATTTAACCAATGAAAAGCATTCAAAAGAGCTTGTCACTACACTTTTTAACGCTATGGATCCTCAAACTGTCAGCAAAACCTCTTAACTTCACCCTGCTTCCATCCAGAACAAACCTGGAGACAGATCTCGGCTTGTTCGCAATGCAAGGGTAAATAATACATGATGTTTGAATAAGTACAGCGTTTTCTTCACTAAAACACTATGTCTATAAAGGCTAATGTTTTTGTGTGTTTGAAGAGCGGAGAATAGCTTGTTGTAACCAATAGGATATTTTTGCAGGCTACGTTTTAAATATCCTGTGCATATAGCGCTTCATCGTCTATCATGAGATTTTGGCAAAGTGTATTAAACGACATGAAAAACTAAGCGCCCATATAGCTACAATAAATGTTATAACCTGTAAGTTGCTGAAAGCGTATAATGCGATGCACTTGCTGCCTCAGATGCACCTGTTGCAATGACAGACAAAACACAGATCTCCTCAGTCGCTGGTCAAAAACCTTGTTAACTCCATTTGAGCTTGATTTTCATAAAATGCCAAGTGCAAGTGTCTGATAAAGCCACATACCAACTCTAACGACGCAGTGTTTAATTATTATTAAAAAACGCTTTTTCCTTTTCTATTTGTTTTATATTTCAGTGCTTAGTATACCTCTCTCTTCCCCATTACACAGCTATTAAAATAGTTCAGTTTTGGTTTTTAAATTTAAAAGTGGTCATTTTTCTTTTTGTTTCTTTATAAAGTTAATTTAGAAATATGTTTGGAACATTTTATGTTTGTTAAATTCAAGTTTTTGTCGTTCAAAGGAACGACCAAGCGGCAGCGGCAGACAGTGAGTTGAGCATTATGTTTCATCAATTTAGCCTTCTCAAACCAACACAACT
>NW_015506282.1:405785-407062 GCF_001515645.1 Sinocyclocheilus grahami
CTCCACCATCATCCCCGTCCCAAAGAAACCCAAAATTACTGGACTTAATGACTACAGACCTGTGGCTCTAACGTCTGTGGTCATGAAGTCTTTTGAAAGACTGGTGCTGGCCCACCTGAAGGACATCACTGGACCCTTGCTGGATCCTCTTCAGTTTGCCTACAGAGCAAATAGGTCTGTGGACGATGCAGTAAACATGGGACTGCATTATGTTCTGCAACATCTAGACAGACCAGGGACTTATGTGAGGATCCTGTTCGTGGACTTCAGCTCGGCCTTTAACACCATCATCCCAAACCTCCTCCTGCCCAAACTAACTCAGCTCTCCATGCCCACCTCCGTCTGTCAGTGGATCAACAGCTTCCTGACAGACAGGCAGCAGCTAGTGAGGCTGGGAAACACATCCAGCACCCGTACGATCAGCACTGGAGCTCCTCAGGGTTGTGTTCTCTCTCCACTGCTCTTCTCCCTGTACACCAACGACTGCACATCTCCTGAAGTTTGCAGACGACACCACACTCATGGCCTCATTCAGGACGGTGACGAGTCTGCTTACAGACAGGAGGTCGAGCAGCTGGCTGTCTGGTGCAGTCTCAACAACCTGGAGCTCAACACACTCAAAACTGTGGAGATGACCGTGGACTTCAGGAGAAACCTCCCTGCACTCCCCCCACTCACCATCATGGACAGCACTGTGACTGCAGTGGAGTCATTCAGGTTCCTGGGCAACATTTTCAAATAGGCCTATGTATAAACATCTATTAATCATTTATCAATATATAGGCTCTTAATATGAACATGTAGAGTAGCCTACAAGAAACTGCTCTTGTAATAAGCAGCTGTATGACATGAACAAACTAAAACAACCTGAACTCTGAAATAATAGACATCTGCTGATCATACAATTATCTAGTTTTCAGAAATGAGGTCTACTGTATAGTGACTTATTTTTTCTTTAGAGACGTGTTGTATTAACTATTACCAGTAAGTTCATATGTGCTCCGATTAACATTAGCCTATATTATTATATTGTATTATTTTATATAAACTGTAACTGTGAATATATTTGGACGCTCCATGTTAGTCACTGAATAGGCTTACATGATTTTCAATAGATTTTTAGGTGATATTGCTTGAAGAGTGAATTATAAGGAGTGCTCAAAGAAAAAAAAACACTATTTATGCTGTTTATTTTATTATCAAAGCCTATGTCATAACAACCTGAGGCTAAAATTGGAGCGTCTTTGAAGCTGCTGCCACCGATCTGGATGAGCTCA
>NW_015506283.1:0-1237 GCF_001515645.1 Sinocyclocheilus grahami
AATTATTCATATTTCCTGTTGTGAGCTAAATTCGCTACACTAACATTGTTAAAAAGTGACTAGCATGTCGCTAGCATTATTAACAAGCGACTAGTATGTCGTTAGCATGATTAACAAGTTACTAGCATGTCATTAGCATGTCTCTAGCATGATTAGCAAGTGACTAGCATGTTGCTAGCATGATTAACAAGTGACTACCATGTCACTAGCATTATTAGCACGTGACTAGCATGTCGATAGCATGATTAGCAAGTGACTAGCATGTCGCTAGCATGTTTCTAGCATGATTAGCAAGTGACTAGCATGTTGCTTGCATCATTAGCAAATGACTAGCATGTCGCTAGCATGATTAGCAAGTTACTAGCATGTTGCTAGCATGTTTCTAGCACGATTAGCATGCTACTAGCATTTTGCTAGCATGATTAAAAAGTGACTAGCATGTCACTAGCATTATTAACAAGCGACTAGTATGTCGTTAGCATGATTAACAAGTTACTAGCATGTCGCTAGCATTTTTCTAGCATGATTAGCAAGTGACTAGCATGTCGCTAGCATGATTAGCAAGTTACTAGCATGTTGTTCTCACGTTTCTAGCATTATTAGCATGTCGCTAGGATAGATAGAAATAGTCAGATGATAGATAGATAGAAATAGTCAGATGATAGATAGATAGAAATAGTCAGATGATAGATAGATAGAAATAGTCAGATGATAGATAGATAGAAATAGTCAGATGATAGATAGATAGATAGATAGATAGATAGATAGATAGATAGATAGATAGATAGATAGATAGATGAGTTTGATTGGGTTAGAAATAGTACATAGAAAGGAAGTCTGATTGAGTCTAATTGGCTTCAGTGTGTTTAGATTTGAATTTTGACAGTTGGAGTTTGTCGGAATGTTGAGGTGAGCAGAGACTTTTCAATGTAAGTCTATGGGATTTGTATGATTTTTAATATTCATTTTTAAGAAAACCATACGTCCGATCAGTTAGAAAAGATATAGCACACCCGGCCAGATCAGTCTGAAGAGCTGGGCTGAGTTTGGAGTCTGTAGAGTTAAAGCTCTAGGAGGAGATAGAGTTAATAATTTAGGATCAGAAGAATAATAATAATAATTAGACGTTTATATAGCATTTCAGTAAGTTGGCTTTCACAACCCATGATTAGCAAGTGACTGGCATGTTGCCTGCATCATTAGCAAGTGACTAGCATGTCGCTAGCATGATTAGCAA
>NW_015506283.1:1670-3639 GCF_001515645.1 Sinocyclocheilus grahami
TAAATAGCATTTCAGTAAGTTGGCTTTCACAAGCCAACTTAATAACTAGATAAAAAAGTTTGTCGAGACAAACTTTAAGCTGCCTTGAGAAAGCCGGACCAGAAAGTTGGAAAAAGTTTGAAAAGTTTAAAAAGTTTAAGAAGTTTAAAAAAGTTTTAAGTTTGATGGTTTTCAGTTTGAAATAGTTAGATAGATAGATAGATAGATAGATAGATAGATAGATAGATAGATAGATAGATAGATAGATAGATAGATAGATGAGTTTGACTGGGTTAGAAATAGTACATAGAAAGGAAGTCTGATTGAGTCTAATGGGCTTCAGTGTGTTTAGATTTGAATTTTGACAGTTGGAGTTTGTCGGAATGTTGAGGTGAGCAGAGACTTTTCAATGTAAGTCTATGGGATTTTTATTATTTTGTAATATTAATTTTTAAGAAAACCATACGTCCGATCAGTTAGAAAAGATATAGCACAACCGGCCAGATTAGTCTGAAGAGCTGGGCTGAGTTTGGAGTCTGTAGAGTTAAAGCTCTAGGAGGAAATAGAGCTAATAATTTAGGATCAGAAGAATGATAATAATAATTAGAAGTTTATATAGCATTTCAGTAAGTTGGCTTTCACAAGCCAATTTAATTAGTCGCTAGCATGTTTCTAGCATGATTAGCAAGTGACTAGCATGTCGCTAGCATGATTAGCAAGTTACTAGCATGTTGGTTGTATGTTTCTAGCATGATTAGCGTGTCGCTAGGATAGATAGATAGAAATAGTCAGATGATAGATAGATAGATATACAGCTATATAGATAGATAGATAGATAGATAGATAGATCAAATTAGTTTGAATTAGTTTAAATAGCTTAGAAATAGTACATACTTTAATTGAGTCAGTGTGTTTAAATTTGAATTTTGACAGTTGGAGTCTGACGGAATGTTCAGATGAGCCAAGACTGTTCAATTAAAGTCTATGGGATTTTTCCCAGGTTTAATCGTCATTTTTAGGAAAACTGTAAGTCGGATCAGTCTGAAAAGATATAGCAACCCGAATCAGAACAGTCTGAAGGTCTGGACCGAGTTTGGTGGTTCTAGCTTTAAAGCTCTTTGAGGAGATACTGTTTAAATTTTTGGTCAGAAGAAGAAGAAGTTTAAATACAATATCAGTAAGTTGGCTTTCTCAAGCCAACTTAATAATAAGAAGTTTAAATAGCATTTCAGTAAGTTGGCTTTCACAAGCCAACTTAATAACTAGATAAAAAAGTTTGTCGAGACAAACTTTAAGCTGCCTTGAGAAAGCCGGACCAGAAAGTTGGAAAAAGTTTGAAAAGTTTAAAAAGTTTAAGAAGTTTAAAAAAGTTTTAAGTTTGATGATTTTCAGTTTGAAATAGTTTTAAGTTTAAAGTAGGTTTAAAAGCTTAAAGTTTGAAAGTTTTGAAGGCAATACAGTCTGTCATAGATAGATAGATAGATAGATAGACAGATAGACAGATAGATAGACAGATGAGCTTGAATGAGTTAGAAATAGTACATAGAAAGGTTGCTATGGTGTTGTTATGCGGTTGCTAGAGTACCCGGGAAGGTTGCTAAGGTGTTGCTATGTGGTTGCTAGGATGTAGCTAGCATGATTATCTAGTTACTAGCATGTCGCTAGCCTGTTTCTAGCATGATTAGCAAGTGACTAGCATGTTGCTAGCATGATTAGCAAGTTACTAGCATGTTGTTCTCACGTTTCTAGCATTATTAGCATGTCGCTAGGATAGATAGAAAAAGTCAGTAGATAGATAGATAGATAGATAGATAGACAGATAGATAGATAAATTGATAGATAGATAGATTGAAATTGTCAGATTATAGATAGATAGATAGATAGATAGATAGATAGATAGATAGATAGATAGATAGATAGATAGATAGAAATGGTCAATTAGATAAATAGATAGATTGATGATAGATAGATAGATAGAAATAGTCAGATT
>NW_015506283.1:4427-8931 GCF_001515645.1 Sinocyclocheilus grahami
GTCAGGATAGATAGATAGATAGATAGATAGATAGATAGATAGATAGATAGATAGAAATAGTCAGATTATAGATAGATAGATAGATAGATAGATAGATAGATAGATAGATAGATAGATAGATAGATAGATAGATAGATAGATAGATAGATAGATAGATAGATAGATAGATAGATAGATTGATTGATTGATTGATAGAAATGGTCAGATTATAGATAGATAGATAGATATAAATGGTCAGGAAAGATAGATAGATAGATAGATAGATAGATAGATAGATAGATAGATAGATAGATAGATATTTAGATAGATAGAAATGGACAGATTAGATAGATAGATAGATAGATAGAAATAGTCAGATTATAGATAGATAGATAGATAGCTAGATAGATAGATAGATAGAAATGGTCAGGATAGATAGATAGATAGATAGAAATAGTCAGATTATAGATAGATAGATAGAAATAATCAGATTATAGATAGATAGATAGATAGATAGATGCAGCTGCTAGAATACCCGTGTGGTTGCTAAGGTGTTGCTATTCGGTTGCTAGGGTACCCGGGGTGGTTGCTAAGGTACCTGGGGTGGTTGCTAGGGTGTTGCTATGCGGTTGCTAGGATACCCGGAGTGGTTGCTAAGGTACCTGGGGTGGTTGCTAGGGTGTTGCTATGCGGTTGCTAAGGTCCTGGGGTGATTGCTAGGGTGTTGCTATGCGGTTGCTAGGATACCCGGAGTGGTTGCTAAGGTACCTGGGGTGGTTGCTAGGGTGTTGCTATGCGGTTGCTAAGGTCCTGGGGTGGTTGCTAAGGTGTTGCTATGCAGTTGCTAGGGTGTTGTTATGTGCTTGCTAGGGTACCTGGGATGGTTGCTAGGCTGTTGCTATTCGGTAGCTATGCGGTTGCTAAGGTATTCGGGGTGGTTGCTATGGTGTTGCTATGCGGTTGCTAGATTACCTGGGGCGGTTGCTAAGGTGTTGCTATGCGGTTGCTAGGTTACCCAAGAAGGTTGCTAATGTTGGTATGCATTTGCTATGGTACCCGGGGTGGTTGCTAAGGTGTTGCTATGCGTTTACTAGGGTACCCGGGGCGGTTACTAAGGTTTTGTTATGCGGTTGCTAGGTACCCTGAGGAGGTGCTAGGGTGCTGCTATGCGGTTGCTAGGATACCCGGAGTGGTTGCTAAGGTACCTGGGGTGGTTGCTAGGGTGTTGCTATGCGGTTGCTAAGGTCCTGGGGTGGTTGCTAAGGTGTTGCTATGCAGTTGCTAGGGTGTTGCTATGTGCTTGCTAGGGTACCTGAGATGGTTGCTAGGCTGTTGCTATTCGGTAGCTATGCGGTTGCTAAGGTATTCGGGGTGGTTGCTATGGTGTTGCTATGCGGTTGCTAGATTACCTGGGGCGGTTGCTAAGGTTGCTAATGTTGTTAAGCAGTTGCTAGGGTACCCAGATCAGTTGCTAGGGTGTTTCTATGCGGTTGCTAGGGAACGCGGGATTGTTCCTAGGGTGTTGCTATGCGGTTGCTAGGGTACCCGGGGTGGTTGCTAAGGTGTTGCTATACGGTCCCAAAGTATTCGGGGTAGTTGCTATGATGTTGCTATGCATTTGTTAGCGTAACCGGGGCGCTTGCCAAGGTGTTGCTATGCTTTTGCTAAGGTATTCAGGGTGTTTGCTCTGGTGTTGCTATTCGGTTTCTAGGGTACCCGGGGTGGTTGCTAAGGTGTTTCTATGCGATTGCTATGGTACCCGGGATGGATGCTAGGGTATTGCTATTTGGTTGCTAGGGTACCTAGGGCAGTTAATAGGGTGTTGCTATGTTGTTGCTAGGGTACCCGTGATGGTTTCTAAGGTGTTGCTAGGGTACTAGGGGTGATTGCTATGCAGTTGCTAGGGACCCGGGGTGGTTGCTAAAGTGTTACTATAGCCGCTTTTCCACTGCATGTTACGGCACGGTACGGCTCGGTACGGTTCACTTTTGGGGGGTTTTCCACTGGGTACAGTACCTGGTACCTGGTACTTTTTTTGGTACCACTTACCGTACCATTATCAAAACGTGACGTGTAAACTCTGCTGATCACGGATTGGCCGGAGAGAATCGTCACTACCTGCGTCACTGAACTTGCGACATGAGACACAAACAGACCCGCTAGATTTAAATCAGCACAGCCAGCGAAGGATCGAACGCAACTTATTTGAACAAACGCTCTTTTTTGTAACATCCAAAAAATTGCTTTTTTGTGGTCTGTTGAGGAAGTACGGATGTTCCTCTCGTTGATAGCCGAGGAGCGGATCTAGCGAGAGCTTGATAAATCAGCACAGCCAGCGAAGGATCGAACGCAACTGTTTTGAACAAACGCTCTTTTTGTAACATCCAAAAAATTGCTTTTTTGTGGTCTGTTGAGGAAGTACGGATGTTCCTCTCGTTGATAGCCGAGGAGCGGATCTAGCGAGAGCTTGATGGGGCGACGTGGAATGAAAAAGATTTTCAGGAGGTCGCTCAGCTCTTGGCCACACACGGCTACCACCGGACCTACAAACAATGTAGGGATAAGTAAAAAAACTGAAGAGCAACTACAGAAGCATAAAGGACCACAACAGCCGGAGTGGTTCAAACAGACGATCGTGGAAGTGGTTCGACCAAATGGACGCAATCTATGGAGGTAGACCAACGAACATTGGGAGGGAGGGTGCCCTGGACTCGGTCACGCCGTTGTTGGAGAATACGATCAAGGATGGTACGTTGTGTTATGTTAACTCAAATCTAACGCTTGAAAGCTTAACTGTACTGACTTTGTTGACCGTCGATTCCTATTTTATTTTTAAATTTTCACTGTAAAATTATGGCAATGAAGCACAAAGTCCTAGTAGCTAACAGCTAGCACTTTTACATTTTTAACACACTCCGTTAGCTTAGATAATTTAGAAGTTTCATCTGGTCTTGTTGAGATATATAGTTGAGTATCATCGGCATAACAATGGAAACTAATCCCGTATTTCCTAATAATATTACCAAGTGGCAACATGTATATCGAAAATAGCAGAGGACCTATGTTAAGACTAAAGCTTGCCCACATTAAAGATGTTTCTACCATATGAAATGAAATGTTATTTGCAATGCAGAAAGATTTTAATGTGTTAAGAGTTTTATGCTCATGAAGTTATGTTAGCGCATCTAAGCAAAGTGAAATGAAATGTTTTTTGCAATGCAGAAACACAGATTTTAAGGTGTTAGGAGTTTAATGCTCATTAAGTTATCTTAGAGCTTCTAAGCACAAGATGCTTAGTTTAGTGCTTCTGTGAACATTAACACTATGTTAGAGCAACTAAGCAAATGAAGAGAATGCAAGACCACATATGCTGAATAACTTATTTCTCTGTTAGAGAAAGTTGGTTTATAAAATGTTAAAAGACTAAAGATTGCCATGTGAAAAGAAACGTTATTTGCAATGCAAAAAAACAGATTTTAATGTGTTAGGAGTAACGCAGACACAGATTTTAAGGTGTTAGGAGTTTAATGCTCATGAAGTTATCTTAGAGCTTCTAAGCACAAGATGCTTAGTTTAGTGTTTCTGTGAACAGTAACGCTACGTTAGAGCAACTAAGCAAATGAAGAGAATGCAAGCCCCCACATGCTGAAAACTTTCTATCTCTGTAAGAGAAAGTTGGTTTATGCAATGCTAAGACTAAAGCTTGCACACATGAAATATCATTCTAACATGTGAAAATAAATGTTATTTGCAATGCATAAAGACAAGTTTTAATGTGTGAGGAGTTTTATGCTCATTAAGTTATGTTAGAGCTTCTAAGCACAAGAAGCTTAGTTTACTGCTTCTCTGAACAGTAACGCTACATTAGTGCATCTAAGCAAATGAAGAGAATGTAAGCACACATATGCTGAATAACTTATTTCTCTGTTAGAGAAAGTTGTTTTATGCAATGTTAAGACTAAAGCTTGCCCACATGAAAAATGTTTCTACCATATGAAATGAAATGTTAATTGCCATGCAGAAAGACAGATTTTTATGTGTTAGGAGTAATGCAGAAACAGATTTTAAGGTGTTAGGAGTTTAATGCTCATGAAGTTACCTTAGAGCTTCTAAGCACAAGATGCGTAGTTTAGTGTTTCTGTGAACAGTAATACTATGTTAGAGCAACTAAGCAAATGAAGAGAATGCAAGCCCACATATGCTGAATAACTTATTTCTCTATTAGAGAAAGTTGGTTTATGCAATGCTAAGACTAAAGCTTGCCCACATGAAAAATGTTTCTACCATATGAAATGAAATGTTAATTGCCATGCAGAAAGACAGATTTTAATGTGTTAGGAGTTTTATGCTCATGAAGTTATGTTAGAGCTTCTAAGCACAGAATGCTTAGTATAGTGTTTCGGTTACAAGTAACACTATGTGAGATCAACTAATTAAATGAAGAGAATGCAAGCCCACATATGCTGAATAACTTATTTCTCTATTAGAGAAAGTTGGTTTATGCAATGCTAAGACTAAAGCTTGC
>NW_015506283.1:8941-11754 GCF_001515645.1 Sinocyclocheilus grahami
GAAGGTGCACATGATGGGGGCCGGGGCTCTGGCTCTTCTCAGTTTGCGGAGGAAGTAGAGACGCTGCTGTGCTTTCTTGGCCAGTGCTGAGGTGTTGTCAGTCCAGGAGAGATCCTCTGTGATGTGCACACCCAGGAACTTGGTGCTGCTCACCCTCTCCACAGTCACACCATTGACGGTCAGAGGGGCATGCTGAGTGCGCACTCTACTGAAGTCAACAACAATCTCCTTCGTCTTCTCCACATTCAGAGAGAGATTGTTGTCACTGCACCACCCGGCCAGGCGGCTCACCTCGCACCTATAGTTTGTCTCATCTCTGTTGCGAATGAGACCCACTACAGTCGTGTCATCCGCAAACTTGATAAGGAGGTTGGAGTTGTGTGACGGTGTGCAGTCGTGGGTCAGCAGATTGTCATATGAAAAATTGTCATATGAAAATAAATGTTATTTGCAATGCAGAAAAGACAGATTTTAATGTGTTAGGAGCAATTCAGAAACAGGTTTTAAGGTGTTAGGAGTTTAATGCTGATGATGTTATCTTAGAGCTTCTAAATTCAAGATGCTTAGTTTAGTGTTTCTGTGAACAGTAATACTATGTGAGAGCAACTACGTAAATGAAGAGAATGCAAGCCCACATATGCTGAATAACTTATTTCTCTGTTAGGGAAAGTTGGTTTTTGCAATACTAAGACTAAAGCTTGCCCACATGAAAGATATTTCTAGCATATCATATGAGATGTTAATTGCTATGCAGAAAGATAGATTTAAATGTGTTAGGAGTTTTATGCTCATGAAGTTATGTTAGAGCTTCTAATCACAGGATGCTTAGTTTAGTTTTTCTGTGAAAAGAAACACTATGTTAGATCAACTAAGCAAATGAAGAGAATGCAAGACCAAGCTGAATAACTTATTTCTTTGTTAGAGAAGGTTGGTTTATGCAATGTTAAAAGACTAAAGATTGTCATATGAAAATAAATGTTATTTGCACTGCAGAAAAGACAGGTTTTAATGTGTTAGGAGCAATGCAGAAACAGATTTTAAGGTGTTAGGAGTTTAATGCTGATGAAGTTTTCTTAGAGCTTCTAAGCACAACATGCTTAGTTTAGTATTTCTGTGAACAGTAACACTATGTGAGAGCAACTAAGTAAATGAAGATAATGCAAGACCACATATGCTGCATAACATTTTATTGTTAGAGAAGTTGGTTTATGCAATACAAAGACTAAAGCTTGCCCACATGAAAGATGTTTCAACCATATGAAATGAAATCTTAATTGCAATGCAGAAAGACAGATTTTAATGTATTAGGAGTTTTATGCTCATGGAGTTATGTTAGAGCTTCTAATCACAGGATGCTTAGTTTAGTTTTTCTGTGAAAAGAAACACTATGTTAGATCAACTAAGCAAATGAAGAGAATGCAAGCCCACATATGCTGAATTACTTATTTCTCTGTTAGAGAAAGGTTGTTTATGCAATACTAAGACTAAAGCTTGCCCGCATGAAAGATGTTTCAACCATATGACATGAAATGTTAATTGCATTGCAGAAAGATAGATTTTAATGTGTTAGGAGTTTTATGCTCATGAAGTTATGTTAGAGCTTCTAATCACAGGATGCTTAGTTTAGTTTTTCTGTGAAAAGAAACACTATGTTAGATCAACTATGCAAATGAAGAGAATGCAAGACAACATAAGCTGAATAACTTATTTCTTTGTTAGAGAAGGTTGGTTTATGCAATGTTAAAAGACATTGTAATATGATTGTAATATGAAAAGAAATGTTATTTGCAATGCAGAAAAGACAGATTTTAATGTGTTAGGAGCAACTAAGACTAAAGCTTGCCCACATGAAAGATGTTTCAAAAATATGAAATAAAATGTTGATTGCAATGCAGAAAGACAAATTTTAATGTGTTAGGAGTTTCATGCTCATGATGTTATTTTAGAGCTTCTAAGCACCGGATGCTTAGTTTAGTGTTTCTGTGAACAGTAACACTATGTCAGAGCAACTAAGCAAATGAAGAGAATGCAAGACCACATAAGCTGAATAACTTATTTCTCTGTTAGAGAAAGTTGGTTTATGCAATGTTAAAAGACTAAAGATTGTCGTATGAAAAGAAATGTTATTTGCAATGCAGAAAAGACAGATTTTAATGTGTTAGGAGTTTAATGCTGAATGTTATCTTAGAGCTTCTAAATTCGAGATGCTTAGTTTAGTGTTTCTGTGAACAGTAATACTATGTGAGAGCAACTACGTAAATGAAGAGAATGCAAGCCCACATATGCTGAATAACTTATTTCTCTGTTAGGGAAAGTTGGTTTTTGCAATACTAAGACTAAAGCTTGCCCACATGAAAGATATTTCTAGCATGTCATATGAAATGTTAATTTCTATGCAGAACGATAGATTTAAATGTGTTAGGAGTTTTATGCTCATGAAGTTATGTCAGAGCTTCTAATCACAGGATGCTTAGTTTAGTTTTTCAGTGAAAAGAAACACTATGTTAGATAAACTAAGCAAATGAAGAGAATGCAAGACCACATAAGCTGAATAACTTATTTCTTTGTTAGAGAAGGTTGGTTTATGCAATGTTAAAAGACTAAAGATTGTCATATGAAAATAAATGTTATTTGCAATGCAGAAAATACATATTTTAATGTGTTAGGAGCAATGCAGAAACAGCTTTTAAGGTGTTAGGAGTTTAATGATGATGATGTTATCTTAGAGCTTCTAAATTCAAGATGCTTAGTTTAGTGTTTCTGTGAACAGTAACACTATGTCAGAGCAACTAAGCAAATGAAGAGAATGCAAG
>NW_015506283.1:11976-12190 GCF_001515645.1 Sinocyclocheilus grahami
ATTTCTCTGTTAGGGAAAGTTGGTTTATGCAATGCTAAGACTAAAGCTTGCCCACATGAAAGATGTTTCTACCATATGAAATGAAATGTTGATTGCAATGCAGAAAGACAGATTTTCATGTGTTAGGAGTTTTAAGCTCAATAAGTTATGTTAGAGCTTCTAAGCACATGATGCTTAGTTTAGTGATTCTGTGAACAGTAACACTATGTTAGAG
>NW_015506283.1:12520-12956 GCF_001515645.1 Sinocyclocheilus grahami
GTTAGAGAAAGGTTGTTTATGCAATACTAAGACTAAAGCTTGCCCCCATGAAAGATGTTTCAACCATATGAAATTAAATGTTAATTGCAAGCAGAAAGATAGATTTTAATGTGTTAGGAGTTTTATGCTCATGAAGTTATGTTAGAGCTTCTAATAACAGGATGCTTAGTTTAGTTTTTCTGTGAAAAGAAACACTATGTTAGATCAACTAAGCAAATGAAGAGAATGCAAGACCAAATAAGCTGAATAACTTATTTCTTTGTTAGAGAAGGTTGGTTAATGCAATGTTAAAAGACTAAAGATTGTAATATGAAAAGAAATGTTATTTGCAATGCAGAAAATACATACATTAATGTGTTAGGAGCAATGCAGAAACAGATTTTAAGGTGTTAGGAGTTTAATGATGATAATGTTATCTTAGAGCTTCTAAGTTCAA
>NW_015506283.1:13021-23396 GCF_001515645.1 Sinocyclocheilus grahami
TAAATGAAGAGAATGCAAGCCCACATTTGCTGAATTACTTATTTCTCTGTTAGAGAAAGGTTGTTTATGCAATACTAAGACTAAAGCTTGCCCCCATGAAAGATGTTTCAACCATATGAAATTAAATGTTAATTGCAAGCAGAAAGATAGATTTTAATGTGTTAGGAGTTTTATGCTCATGAAGTTATGTTAGAGCTTCTAATAACAGGATGCTTAGTTTAGTTTTTCTGTGAAAAGAAACACTATGTTAGATCAACTAAGCAAATGAAGAGAATGCAAGACCAAATATGCTGAATAAATTATTTCTCTCTTAGTGAAAGTTTGTTTATGCAATGTTAAAAGACTAAAGATTGTCATATGAAAAGAAATGTTATTTGCAATGCAGAAAAGACAGATTTTAATGTGTTAGGAGCAATGCAGAAACAGATTTTAAGGTGTTACGAGTTTAATGCTGATGAAGTTTTCTTAGAGCTTCTAAGCACAAGATGCTTAGTTTCAGTAATTTTATGTGAGAGCAACTAAGTAAATGAAGAGATTGCAAGCCCACATATGCTGAATAACTTATTTCTCAGTTAGGGAAAGTTGGTTAATGCAATGCTAAGACTGAAGCTTGCCCACATTAAAGATGTTTCATCCATATGAAATTAAATGTTAATTTTAAAGCAGAATTACCGATTTTAATGTATTAGGAGTTTTATGTTCATGAAGTTATGTTAGAGCTTATAAGCACAGGATGCTTAGTTTAATGTTTCTGTGAACAGTAACACTATGCTAGAGCAACTAATTAAATGAAGAGAATGCAAGCCCACATATGCTGAATTACTTATTTCTCTGTTAGAGAAAAGTTGTTTATGCAATACTAAGACTAAAGCTTGCCCACATGACAGATGTTTAAACCATATGAAATTGGTTTAAACCAATTGCAAAGCAGTTGATTGCAATGCAGAAAGACAGATTTTAATTTGTTAGGAGTTTTATGCTCATGAAGTTATGTTAGAGCTTCTAAGCACAGGATGCTTAGTTTAGTGTTTCTGTGAACAGTAACACTATGTTAGAGCAACTAAGCAAGTAAAGAAACTGCAAGACCAAATATGCTGAATAAATTATTTCTCTGTTAGAGAAAGTTTGTTTATGCAATGTTAAAAGACTAAAGATTGTCATATGAAAAGAAATGTTATTTGCAATGCAGAAAAAACAGATTTTAATGTGATAGGAGCAATGCAGAAACAGATTTTAAGCTGTTTGGAGTTTAATGCTGATGATGTTATCTTAGAGCTTCTAATTTCAAGATGCTAAGTTTAGTGTTTCTTTTAACTGTAATACTACGTGAGAGCAACTAAGTAAATGAAGAGAATGCAAGCCCACATATGCTGAATAACTTATTTCTCTGTTAGAGAAAGTTGGTTTATGCAATGCTAAGACTAAAGCTTGCACACATGAAATATGTTTCTAACATGTGAAATTAAATGTTATTTGCAATGCGTAAAGACAGGTTTTAATGTGTGAGGAGTTTTATGCTCATGAAGTTATGTTAGAGCCTCTAAGCAGAAGAAACTTAGTTTACCGCTTCTCTGAACAGTAACGCTACTGTAGTGCAACTAAGCACTGTTAGTGCTTCCTAGTGAAAAAGACATTGATTGTGGAATGGATTCCAGAATATTTGCAGATTTTTCATTTCCAGGCCATGTGACCTGACCACCTCTTGACTGCTTCTTTGTAATCTCCAGGGCCTCCTCTACGATATGACATAATGTTTTGGCCTTTCGGATAAATGGTCAGCTCTTGAAAATTCATCAAAGTTGCAAAAATCTCTTGCAATACCAGCATCTACCTGGGCGCTCTCGCACCACAGATAAAATTTGGAACTTGGACATACATTTAGGAAATTATCCCTAGAATACGTAATAAGAGCTTCTTTGAATGCAGTAGAACATAGAGCTGTTCAGGCTGGTCTTGGGATCTTCTTCCGTGAAGATGATAGAGAGAAAATGTAAAAGTAAAGATTTCTGGCAGGTGATTTTTCAGGGAAGATGTGCACATCACATCAAAAGTTAGAACAGGCTTTTTGGGAGCCAGACACCAATGGTGGAATTACAATAGTATGTAGCTACACTGCTGGCAAAGAGTTTCTTCAGGAACAAGTGTTTATCACAGAATTTTAAACGTTGAAAAAAACTTTTTGGTAGTAAGAAGTTACAAGTTCGAAATTATATTTTATTTAATTTTTTTGCAAAACACCTCTTTAGGCATTGTAAACAGCTGCAAAACTGTAAACATTGAATCTAACATTATTTAAATGTCTCTCTAAACTTTTAAATATTTATACACATATTTTCTCTTATTTTCCAGCAAAATATATAGATGTTTCAATGTATATGTCTATTTTATATTGTTTTTATATTTAAAAAAAAAATCACAAAATACATCACAAACGTTGTGATAGGAGCAGATGGCCACAGCCAGAAAAATTAATGGATCTCTATTGACCTCTGCTGGATATATATGGTCCAGTATATATGCTCACACTTGTACTGATAGACAGGAGTTTTTTTTACAAAAAGATACCTGAACATATATAATTATATATGTAATTACTACAGTTATTTTTTCCAACCAGCAGATGGTCCTTTTCTGTCCCTATAGCACCTAGATCAATATTCAGAAACAACTTATATTTCATTTAGATCATAATTAAAGTGTTTTTTTAATAAAAATGAGTTATTTATAAGTGATTAGTTAATGATGAACTAATCATTTACAAATTCATAAGCGATTAATAAGGGATATGCTAACAATGTGTGTATGTTTTGTTAATTCATTTACAAGTCATTTAAAAGTAATTAGTTAATGATGAACTAATAATTTACAAGACATGACTATGCATTCATAAATGATTAATAAGTGATATGTTAATATTTGTAATCTATGTTTTGTAGCGTAAGTTAAAAATATTTTACAAGTGATTAGATGATGATGAACTAATCATTTACAAAACATGACTATACATTCACAAATGATTAAGTAATATGCTAATGATTTACAAATCAGTTGTGTTATCTTAAAAAAAAGCACCATGACATAATCAAACAGATCCTTAGTAAATGCTTAATATTTACTAGTTAAGTTACTAGTTAATATATTATTAATCACTTATAAATCATTGAAATGTCAACATTGTAATATCTCAATAAACATTTGTTAACCATGAACAAATGATGATTAAACCATTAGTAAATGATCAGTATATAATTTATGTATGTTTCGTTAAAGTAGTAAACTGATCTGTTAAAAAGCCTAAAAATACAATTATGCTAAAACTATATATATATATCTATTTTTTTTTAAAATAAATTATTTGCTGTCAAGTGAATAAACAGGTGTAAATGATTTACGGTCAGGGGATTCCAGTGGGGTGTGTTAAACCCTTTCTCTCATCAGCACAGACTTGCGTTCTGTGTGGAGTGTGTGGAATCTAGTGATAATGGGAACTATCTGTTAAAAAGCCTAAAAATACAATTATGCTAAAACTATATATATATATCTATTTTTTTTTAAAAATAAATTATTTGCTGTCAAGTGAATAAACAGGTGTAAATGATTTACGGTCAGGGGATTCCAGTGGGGTGTGTTAAACCCTTTCTCTCATCAGCACAGACTTGCGTTCTGTGTGGAGTGTGTGGCATCTAGTGATAATGGGAACCAGTTTTACCCTCTACTGAAGATCACAGCGTTAAAATACTCCATGTGTGTCAGAGAAGACATCTGTCTACACCCTCACCAGTCAGCCCTTACATTTCAGTACACATTACAACGTATTCAAAACCTGTTGTGCAAACGCATGAATAAATCATTTACAAAGCTTTCTGCATCCCCTAATCTAAAGTGTAAAATACTCATTAGTTGTAAATGTTTTACAAACCTGCTGGTTACAGGTTGTGTGCACTGGGGTGAAAGATCTACGAATGATGAGTAAAACATTTACAACTGATAAGCAGTTTACACTTTAGATTAGGGGATGCAAAAAGTGTTGTAAATGCCTTGTATACACCTACAGTTGCATGTTATACACAGATGCAATGTAGCTCTCTTGTATCAATAAAGACTTGTATTGTGAATATATATTTAACTTATTATTTTCCAAAACTGATGTATACCATGCCTCATGTGCTTTTTCTTTCAATTGTTGGTTAAGAATAGCTGTAAATGTTCTTATCTCACCTACACTTTGAGCCTCCCGGGCACTAGAAAAACCATAAAAATACAGCAGAAACACGAGTAACCCATGTTTTTCCTACTTCATCTAATTGAAAAAGCATATTATAAATTTTTTTTTGGATAATGATGATTTGACATAGACACTAGTTTTATTCAATACATGATACATATTTTCATATAAGTGGACAATACAAATCTACCCAAATCACCCAAGACATTGCTCACACGTACTGATAGACAGCAGTTTTTTACAAAAAGATACCTGAACATTTTCAATACACTCCACTGGTTCAAAACCCCATATCTCAGATTCATAATAAAGTATAGGTGCAACCATGCGATCAAAGACTGATTGCAGCTAATTTTATGTTTACGAACAAATCATAGCAAGGAAAGCATTGCTTTCTTGCCTTGGCTTGCTAAAAGTTGTCGGGTTTTCCAGCATGACAATTTTGTTGTAAACCACATACCCAGATATTTGTAACAATTAACCACTTCAATCTGTTCACCAGCAAAATACCATTTTTCATCCTTATAAAACCATAACTCTCATACCATAAAGATTACAACATTTTTCCAGCTGTTCAATCTGTTTCTCTAACCCTCCAATTGTATCTGCTATATTAACCATATCATCAGCATATAACAAGGTCTGTACTTCTGTGAATACCTTTACAATTTTTCTTCAACATTGTTATATATTCAAGAAAGGAATAAACAAAAGTGGAGTCTTACACCAATGGTGCAGCCAAAATACTCTGTTAGACCATCGGTTCCTTTCACACATGATTTAAGTTTAGAATACATAGATCTCAATACACTAAAAACTTTTCCACCAATACCATTCTTAATGAGAGTGAAATACAAAAGATTATGCTGGACACTGTCAAAAGCTTTAGAGAAATCAACAAATATACAATACATCCTTCCTTTTTGCTTTGTAATATATTTCTGAACCACTGACTGTAAAATAAAAATATTATCTATTGTAGAATAACCTGACCTATACCCTGCTTGTTCTTCATAAAACATATTATTTATTTCTACATAAGATACTAATCTCCTATTCAAGACCTTTGTAAAAAATTTTACCAAACACATTAAGCAATGAGATCCCCCTATAATTTTCTACATCATTTTTATCACCATTCTTGTATAGCGGACAAATCACAGCCTCACACCAAAACTCTGGAAAGCACCCTGTATCTAAAGTTGTTTACATTTAAATATAGACTTTTTAATTAGAAATCTACCCTCTGTATGCTCGTAAACAGTCTGTCAAAATCTTAGCTGCTATATTCGTATCTACTTCCACTGCAGTAGCAAAGCCACCTAAAACGTTTCCATTCAGTAAATAAGATAATCTTTGCAAAAACTGCCTCTCACCATTACTTCCCCATTTAAATCTTGTCCAGGGTCTTACATCACTGAGATTTTTCTGCATTTTTGTCCTTGATTCAACACTACTTAACCTAATGGTTAAAGTAATGGGAAATGATCAGAAATATCTACATATAAAATCTCAAAATCTTTAACATGTGTAAAGAGTTCACTGGATATAATAAAATAATCAATCACCCTACATCCAGCTGCTGGCATAATTGTAAACTCTCCATCGATATCTTTCCCAGTTCTTCCATTTACAAAATGAATATTTAAATTACGATACATATCTAAAAGACAGTCACCAAAAATGTATTAACAACCTTATCTTTTGATTTTCTATACCCTTCAAAATGATCATTAGTATAACAACTACCATATGCTATATATTCAGAATCATCTCACTCAATGTAATCACATTCATTACCAGTTCTGGCATTAAAGACCCCTGCAATGATTAACTTTACATCTTCTCCAATTTGATTTAGAATGTCATTTATTTCATTTTCCAAAGAACTATTACCATTCATTTCAATATGAGCTAGATCCCTCAGGAAAGATATGAGTAAAATTAAGAACAATGTTATCCTCAAATAATCCACTCTTTTTGTCGGAATATAAAAATATGCAGTCAGTTGCATCTTTCACAGCCTCTCTTTTTACCCCTAGTGGGTGATTAGGGAATTGCATGTACAAAATTAACTCTTTTTGTAATAACTTTTTACATGAGGAAGACAGAGGCATGAACCAGTGTCCTTCAATAGAGGGGGACAATGGACATTTTTTACAACCTTCCATTTTACCCCTACTGGTAGAAAATAGAATTTTATGTCCAAAATTAACCTTCTTTTTGTAATAAATTTTTACATCAGGGAGACAGAGGCATGAGACCAGTGTCAATCAATAGAGGGGGAAAATTGATATTTTTTACAACCTCTCTTTTTACCCCTACTGGTAAAAAAAGGAATTGCATGTCCAAAATTAACTTTCTTTTTGTAATAACTTTCGTCAGCAGGAAAATAGAGACATGAGGCCAGTGTCAATCAACAGAAGGGGACAGCGGACATTTTTTACAACCTTCAATTTTACCCCTACTCATAGAAAAGGGAATTGCATGTCCAAAATTAACCATCTCTTTTTGTAATAACTTTTTACATCAAGGAGACAGAGGCATGAGACCAGTGTCAATCAATATAGGGGGACAGTGGACATCTTTCACAGCCTCTCTTTTTACCCCTACTGGTAAAAAAGGGAATTGCATGTCCAAAATTGACATTCTTTCTGTAATTCTTTTTGTAATAACTTTTTACATCAGGGAGACAGAGGCATGAGACCAGTGTCAATCAATAGAGGGGGAAAATGGATGACTGGCGGACGGGTGGAGGCAGCAGCTGCCCGCCGGGGCAGGGTGTGCACCTCAGTCTGCTTCTGTGCAGCCGAGAGGCCGGTCTGGGACACAGGGGCATTAAGGAACCGAACTATGTCGGGCGTCCCTCATATCAACCAGACACAGCCAGTTTTGGCACTCCTGGACCACCATAGTGAACATCGCATGGCACAGAGACCGCGCAGTGACCTACGTCGCTCTTTGAGAACTTCTGGGTCGCGACCACCCTCGTGCAGTTCCCTCAGTGCCTTAGCCTGAAGAACCTGCAGTAACGCCGTAGCGTGTAAGGCGGAGGCAGCTTCTCCACAGACCGTATAAGCATCGCTGGCCAGACGAGTACTTGGAGGGGAGGCACGGTTTGCCCTGCCGGGTGGAGGTGGTATTAGGACACAATTGCATCGCAACCGACCGCTCCACCGGGGGGACCCCTTATACCCCCTAGCTGCACCACCATCGAGGGTAGTGAGGGAGGAGGACCCAGCAGATCAGTTTCCGGCAGTAAAAGGTGCCATCCATGACCTGGTGAACTCCTCATGCACCTCCGGGAAGAAAGGCACCGAGGAAGGGGCGCTGAGAACCAGCACGAGCCACCCCGAGAAACCAATCATCCAGCCTCGAGGGCTCGGGACGCGGTGGAGATTTCCACTTGAGCCCTACCCTCTCGGCGGCCCATGAAAGCATAGCCGTTATTTCCTGGATCCGATTCAGGCATTGCTACAGTCCCAGAGGACAGCAGCGCAGTCGAATCTTCCTCTCCAGAAAGCTCCGGCTCACCCTCCGATACAGCGATCGACATCCAGTCGTCGGGAGGAGCTCTAAAGGATACTGGTGGTACGTTCCCTGTAGAGGGCCCAGCACGTTCCATTGGCAGCTCAACTGGTTGTGGAGTGCAAGAGGAGCGATGGTCCCCCAAGGGTTGGTTCCCTGGAGGGTTTGCCATCACTGTTACCCTGAGACCACCCGTGCTACTGCCTGAAGTAGCCCCCGCCTGACTGCCGCCATGACGAGAGCTAGATCGAGGCAGAGGCAACGGAGCTCTGCCCCTTTCAGGAACAGAGCTTGGCCTGCAACTCCGAGATGATCATCTTCCCGCAATGAGAACATGACTCATCCACAAACTATCTTCAGCGTGTTAATGCCCAGGCACGTGAGGCAGCGATCATGACCATCACCCAGCGCCAGGTAATGACTGCATCCAGAAATGCCCAGGTGATACGTTGTCTATAGCAAGACCCACATCATCTTTACAAAGACGTAACATCGAGTTTTGCAAACGCAACGTCGTCTTTAAAAAAACGCACCCGTGAATGCTCTTTTAGGGAAAAAGCTCTTTTAGCGTGCTGAAGCGCATAGAGGAGATGGCCGCCTGCAACACAAACAGGGGGTAGTGCAGCCTGATGTGTGCAACCCACTCGACACGGGAAAACCACCACCACTGAAGCGCCGTACCACCAACACGAAGAGCTCTCAAAGAGCGCGCTGAACTCGTTCAGTCTTCTTCTCTCAGTAGAGCTGTCAGGAGCAGAACGATGTGATCGTTCGGCTCCGAAGCGAAAAGCTGAATATGCGCTGCACCTGCTGTCTACTTATACTCACGCTGTGATCAGCGGCAGCTGGATGCAATAATCGCATGCCAGTGTGCATTGGCTCGTTTAGTTTACACTCGAAGTAGATTGGTCTCTCTAAGCGAGATCCCAATTCGTCGGTCATCCGACGTGACGTCGAGATTGACCGACTGAAAGGGAACTGCACATAATGTAATATTACATTATTATTGTAATAAAATGTTCATAATGTAATCATTTTCTCAAAATGTAATAAAATCTTGAGCTCATAATGGTATCATTTTCCAATGTAATAACAATTTTTTCACATAATGTAATAAGGTTATTGTATGAGAAATTTATTACATTATGAACACTGTGGCAACTTCTAATGTTATCACAGTTCATAAGGTAATACCAGCACATAATTTAAATTAATGTTTACAATTAATTATCTTTCAAAATAATAAATTTGACAACAAAACGTAATAAAAGTTTAATGTAAAATAAGCTATTACATTAAAAGAAAATTATGCTTAGGCTACATTGTGAACTTCTATTTTTTACAAAAAGCTTACTAATTTTGTGATTTATGACGGCTTCATTTTTAGACGCTTTGACCCGAACACATTTTAAGTTTTATGCACCAAATTAAAAAATAACGCTTCTGCTCTCTAGTTATATATATATAGGCACAGAAATGATGCATGATTGTAAGTTGTAATTTATTTTTTTTACATATCCTCTGATGTACATTCATAACATGTATTAAAGCGAAGAAATGTTCATTTAACTCGTGCTCCATGCTGCCGTTGCCTGAGACAGATAGACCGCGTGGTCTATCCCAGACTACATTAGACTTTCATTTGTTTTTTCCAAATTTGTTCATAAAAAATGCCTTCAATTCATGGACGTAGAATTTAGTAGAGGTGAAACTGAATTATTCCTTGCAATAATTTTGATCAAACAATTAAAATATATTTATATGTAACCACTGTCATTGTCATCATACCACAGACACAATCTGAGAAGTTAAAGTAAATATGTCCGCAAACTGTGCTCTTTCAAGGGAGTGCATTTAATGCATGGCCAAAGTATGAACATAATCGAAATGTTTAAAACATGCAAAATAGGATTGCCGTATTTAACTAACATTCCATATTAAATTCCATATTAAATCCATATGGAAAGCAGTTTATCGTGTCATGCTAGGGAGCTAAAAAAAAAAAACAAAAAAAAACGGGCACCCTTAGTAAAAACCTTAAATAATAACATATTTGCAAACTCTTCTGTGCATATTTGCATTTGAGTGCTGGAGAGCATCAGATGTTTCTGTTTGCAATGTTTGCAGCATTGAGCAGTGTAGCCAATCACAGACACGTCCGTTGAACCGATGAACTGAGATGAGTGATATGCTCAGTGCATTTGAAATTATAAAGGGAGCACTCTTTGCATGCATTCTAGGCTATCTGTAATGCATTCATAATTTTAATAAAAGGGTGTTTTTTTCATGATGCTAAGAGGAACAATGTCCCCTCACTAAAGTTAAGCTATAGTTTAGTTATTCTATATAAATGCTAAAATGAATCTCAGACGTGAACATATTTGCTTTGCTTAATTCTAAAAAGAAACATTTATTTCCTTTTAGAATTAATTTGTTTGTGTGTATAGACACACATGCACACACACACACACAACTGAATTCTAAAAAGAAATATATATTTCCTATAATAATATTATATTAAACCGGTTTTAAAAATATATTTTTTGCTGTATTGATACTGAGTTATTTTTTACAACATAGGCTATACTTTGTACACAGTGTTGTTATTGTACACTGTCATTT
>NW_015506283.1:23406-25088 GCF_001515645.1 Sinocyclocheilus grahami
GAGAACCAAATTAGCTCCTACTCCGGAGCAGGGTCTAACCAGCACAACTGGTACTAATCGTGACGCAAGTAGATATTGATTGGCCAAACGCGTAAGAAAATGCCCTCACCCGCCATGATTTAAAACGCTGTGTAAACATTGTGTCAACTTATTTCGAAAGTATGGAGAACAGCGATAGATGGACGGACGCTGAAGTGCAGGCACTTGTAGCAAATGTAGCACTGCCAGTTGTCGTTGGAGATTCTTAGTCCTCCTTTCCGTTCTTTCTATCGCTTTACGTATACGTCGACTTTTCATGTCCATTATTGTTAAACCCGAAAGACACAACAAAAACACAGCTCCGATCACAGCGTCCTCCATCCTCCTGTTGTTAATGTTGTTCTTCTTTGTTTCTGTTGTTGAACGCCGCGCACAAATGACGACGCTGTCGACTGGCTTACGTCACTTCTTAGTACACACTGTCGGTGCGAATGCAACCCTTTAAATGGTACGGGGAAATAGTTCGCGCAAAATCGTCCCAGTACTTTAGTACCGTACATTTAGTTCTGGCACTAAAGCGGTGTGAAAGGGCCTATTGTTGAAACACGAGGAGCTGAATTCCACAAAGAGACCCAAGACAGCAGGATGTTCGTAAATCAGATCCCAGCCAGTCTGAAGCAAGCCTAACCAACCAACTCAGGACACCAACAAATTTAGCTTTTTGTTTTCGGCTTTTTGCCACCACTGCTTTTCGCCATCACTTTTGCCACTGCTGTTTAGTGCTCTTTGAGCGTGCTCTGGTTTACATGCCAGCTACTCCGTACATCATGAGGAGAAAATCCATCTAGTCTCATCCACAGTCTTATTCTCTTTCTTTACTTCATTTTATTTTATTTTCCGTTGAGAGTTTCGTGTTCTGAGTTAAGTTTTACGGCAATGCCATGTCTCTGAATCCGACCTCGAGTCTGTGCACACCTCAAAATTTCAACCAGCCCACAACTCCGCATCTTCAGCCAACGCCCAACCATTGGCTTCCCAAGATGTCACCTCGGACGACTACTGAACCTACAGCCAATCAACAAACTTCGGAAACCCCTTTCTTCAAGGAGACGAAGGAATCCCCTAAACAAGCAACACAAGTACCTCTAGATTCTAGTTGAACTGGTGCATTTAATATAAAGTTTAATAGCCTCATTGAGAAACTCAATGAGAGGATTAAAGGAACACTCCACTATTTTTGAAAATAGGCTCATTTTCCAACTCCACTAGAGTTAAACAGTTGAGTTTTACCGTTTTCGAATCCATTCAGCCGTTCTCCGGGTTTGGCGGTAGCATTTTTAGCTGCGCTTAGCATAGATCATTGAATCTTACGCAGCGCCTGAAAATTTGCCGGCTGCAACTCTGCGACTACACAAACTAGAAGTGTCACATTGGAAGCTACCTAGCTAGCTGGGGACTATTTTCAGGCACTGTGTAATATCATTGCGCCTGCTGCACCCATGGTACGGCAGCAAAGTTCCTTGATTATTATGCCAGAATGAGAGTATAGTTCCTAGCCATATCGGCCTAGAAAATCGCAACTTTTCATTTTCCGTTGGTCTTAATACACGATGTAACTACAGAAGAGTTAAGTTTTAAATAGGAAAAATATAGAAACTCTTTGGTCATTTTTGAGCGAGATGCTAACGGTCTAATCAGATTCA
>NW_015506283.1:25396-43209 GCF_001515645.1 Sinocyclocheilus grahami
TATTTTCAAAAATAGTGGAGTGTTCCTTTAACTAAATGATTGATGGTTGTTCAGGTCTAAGCACATTGCACATATTGCTATAAACTTGGGATTTCACATTTTTACTCTCCTAAACTCATTCTTTCCTGACTTTCTCTCTTTCTGCGACTTGTGTGAATGTATGAGTGCATATGTTTGTTAGATTAGTTTGTATGTCTTAGGTTTTTCCCATTAAAGTCTTATTTATATTGAAAAGAGAAATATCTTGTGTTTTGTGCTTACAAGTTAATGTCTTCAACTGCCGATCTTGTTGCTGATTCTGTACAAATTCCCTATAAAACATAAATAATTCCCTTTGAGCTAAATTGACCTGTTTCCCTAACAATTGCATGAATAATTAAATCTGGTGCATTTCATAGGTAGTTTAAACCAATGTTTTTGTTTTAAAAGCCTATTAAAATTATGACAATATTTTTGGTTAGTTTATAATGTAATACATTTCTCAGAATGTAACAATTGTTATTACATTATGAGTTCAAGATTTTATTACGTTTTGAGAAAATTATTACATTACACCCAGCTGTTTCATATCACTCCCTCACTATTTAACACTCACTCTGATCCCTTCCCTCTGCCGAGTATTGTTTAGCGCATATCTCAGATAGCTACACTACAGAGCCCTCATTTGTTTCCCTGCCTTACTTAGCCTTATAGCCTTAGCCTTAGCCTTAGCCTTAGCCTTAGCCTTAGCCTTGTCTGTTTTCTCCGGTTTTGATCTTCGCCTGTTTTCCTGGATTTCTCCCTTTAGCCTTGCCCCTGTGACTCTGTCTGCCAATTGTCGACCCATGCTAGCTCTAGGACTATTCTTGTGTCTTGCCCGCCATATACCTGTCTGCCTCTGTTTGACCCTGCCTGCTTTATCCTGTCACGGCTAAGGAGACTGTTTGCAAACTCCCTGTTCGTCCTGCCACAGCTGTAGAGGCCGTTTGCGAGCTCCCTGCTCGTCAGGACAGGTCACAGCTATAGAGGCCGTTTGTGAACTCCCTGTTCGTCCTGTCACAGCTATAGAGGCCGTTTGCGAGCTCCCTGCTCGTCCTGTCACAGCTATAGAGGCCGTAGCCTTGTCTGTTTTTTCCATTTTGATCTTCGCCTGTTTTCCGGAGAACATGCATCGAGAGCCGACTCAGCATGCTCCGCTCCCAGGCAGACAACGCACAAACTGTGTGTATCCCCACCCGTAATATAAAGTGGGCAGGGAGGAACACACTGCCTGAAACGCTGCCTGCCCTTGCCCTTGCTTATGTGTTTCTTTTTGTCTTGTCAGTAGTGTGGAAACTACTGCCAAATGTGTCTCATTGGGTCCTGCATACTGTAGAGAGAGGCTACAGAATCCAATTTGGTTCTCCTCCGCCTCGTTTCAACAGGAATACGCCCACGCTGGTGGGCCCCGAGCAGGTTCTGGTCATGGAACAAGAAGTAGTTACTCTTTTGAGGAAGGAGGCCATCGAGGTGGTCCCTCGTCGCGAAGCAGAGTCCAGGTTCTACAGCCAGTACTTCATAGTTCCAAAGAAGGATGGGGGGCTGCGTCCCATTTTAGATCTGCGTCAGTTGAACAGCTCAGTCATGCGACTGAAGTTCAAGATGCTCACTCTCAAACAGGTCGTGTCTCAGATCAGGTCTGAGGACTGGTTTGTCACGATCGATCTGAAAGACACATACTTCCATGTATCCATCCTTCCTACTCACAGTAAGTTCCTGAGGTTTGCTTTTGGGGGCAAAGCGTACCAATATCGGGTTCTTCCCTTCGGCCTTGCACTCTCACCCCGCACTTTCATGAAGTGTGTGGATGCAGCCCTGGCTCCATTGCGACTCCTCCCTTCGGGGAACCAGACAAGCAGAAGCTTAACTGTATGTGTCCAGTGCAAGCACTGGACGCATACGTCCACAGAGCTGCCCTGTGGAGAAGGGCGAACCAACTGCTTGTTTGCTATGGTCCCCCTGAGAGAGGTCTTCCAGCTACAAAACAGACCCTCAGTCGGTGGATAGTAGATGCCATTTCTATCTCTTATGATCTCCCTTTGCCTCTAGGGGTCAAGGCTCATTCTACCTCCAAGGCCTTCCTGGCAGGTGTCTCGATGCAGGACATCTGCGACGCTGCGGGATGGTCCACGCCTCTAACCTTAGTCAGGTTCTATGGCCTAGATATGTGAGCCACTCCTGGCTCTTCTGTTCTCTCGCCATAACTGTGCAGGCTTCCACACTAGGCAGAGATTTGGAATTCTGGCGGCGTGGGCATACTCGTTCCCAAAGCGTCCTCCGACACAACTCGAGTTCCTGAAGAGGAACGTCTCAGGTTACGCATGTAACCATGGTTTCTCGAGGGAACGAGACGCTGCATCTCGGGGCCATACTTCCGGCATCTCTGCCAGTGCTCGCTTCACTCCTAGAAGCTGACGCCGGTTTCACAGCACGTCCTTTTATAGCTTCCCGGTCATTACGTCACCTGCCCATGACGTCTCGCCCATCTATTGGACTGATTACACATGGGGTTCAGAGCCGGTCACGCTGAAGGGCGTTCCCAAAGCGACCTCCGATGCAGCGTTTCGTTCCCTCGAGGAACCATGGTAACATGCGTAACCTGAGACGATTTCCGGCGACATGAGCGACAGCGACAGTTGGAGACCAGATGGGACGTGCAAAGTTCAGAATCCTTCAAATTTATGCAAATGAAGAGTGACTTTTGGGAGCGACAGCCAATAGGAAAGAAGACGGTAGAGCTCACGTGATCGCTCTCCTCTCAGCAGTAGATAAACATATGCAGTGGAAGAAAGTAGGCTCTGTTTCTCATTCATTTTTGCTTGTATGTACGGATTTAATTTAGATTTAGATTATATTTAGTCTTTTGCCTCCAAAATGTTTGTACGCTTCTAGTGTGAATGCAGCTTTAGACTTTATTAAATAAAAAAATAAAAAAATAAATCACAGCACTGTAGATTGTAAAGCACAGGAAGCACTGATTCACATGAACTGGTGTTGCAAATAACACAATGTGATTTGACGCCATCACTGGAGAGGCCTGAAATGTAATTACAAGGGCTTTGTGAGCTTTGATTTATGAGTGAGAGAATTGATAAATGTCAAGAAGGGATTAACTGTAATTTAGAGGTGCGAAAATACTGTATTTTGTTGTGTAATTCTGTTCCATGTCGATACCCTGAGGGAACTGCAAACCCAACACAATCTTCCCCTTTGAGGAACAGATCGCCTCATGATTTTATTGGACAACACATTCACGACCAGTTTTCTCTAAAACCAACTGAATTTTAATTGATTTATCGAGTTTTGTGTAACACTTACAGCTTGACTAATTAAGGTCAAGTTATACAAACTTAGAGACCATTGATTTACACAGAGAATTAAGACAGTAGTAATTAACAATAGCTGCTTAATTATTCTTGCTTAGCCTCCTAGTCACACAAAGCTGTTTATAGAAAGTATGCGGTATGAAATATGTATAATGAGTTTTATATAGGAGGTGGTGCACATGGGAGAATGTGAGATCTTTGGAATCGCACACGATTTATACTTAAAGAGCCATTAAACGCGAATAGAAAAAGAGACAAGCTGGACAGAGACAATGATAAATAGAGCAGCCATTTTTATTTTTTTTTGCATATTGCAGAAGGAATGTTTCAACAGGGTTTTAGTATACCAAAAATGCAGTTATTTAGTTGGCGACTAATATCCCACTACTATGCACATTTTCTGAATGCATGGACTACCCAGATTATGTACCTTGCAGACAGCTTGACATAATGTATCCCAAAATGCAATGGGCTTGAATGGAGCTTCCATATTCAGTGTGACGAATGAAGCAGAAGTAATTTAAACCATGTTTTTGACTCTTTGTGACTCAACATTAATATGGGCTACCAGGCTCAGTTTTTGAAATTATTTTAAAATTAAATTACATTTATTAAATATTAATGTACTTAATATTTACTTATCTAGATTTTTGTTCACTAGATGCCACATGAATTAAACACTCAAATTAATGGGTAATGTGATAAAGTGTGTATACTGCAGTGTACAGTATGCCAGAGTACATATTCTGACCTGTTGCCTATGGCAGTAACCAGTTGCTCAAACACCATCCATTACGACCAATATCCAATGGTACAGTGACAAAAGTATTGTTATTATCATGTTATTATCAGTGAATTACATGTACAAGTATTTCAATCGAAAAACGATAAAAAAACAATATCAGTCATTAATTCTTTGACCTGTCTAGAAAGTCTATAATTCGTACAGTACTTTCATTCATCAACAAGGTCTTTATTTCTAAGCATTTCTTTGATATAGGTTTAGCACAGTACTAAAATCAGCAATCACTAAGTGCAACCGATCTATAAAAAGATGTTTTGCTTTTGTTCCATGCTTTATGGAAGCAGTGAAAAGACCATTATTCTTTTCCAAACATTAAAAGTTCATTTATTTTCATGCCAGTTCTAAAGCCAATTAAATCTGTATAGGCGATACTGGAAAGCCGCCCGGTTTGTACGACCAACTGTATGCCAGTCCATGCAAGTGTTAAGTACAAAGTAAGATGGAACTAATTGGTTGGTCTGTCATAGTATATAAAAATAGACTTAAAGGCCACTTCGTTATCCAGGTGTCATGTGAAATAATTTGATGATGGGTGGTTCACACTTTACACTTTTACGGCAAACTGTACATATCTGTCTGCAAGTCTTTTAGATTCTAATGTGTACATGTTGGTGCTAATCAAACGTCAGAATACTTGGACTTTTAGAAGAAACCAAGTACAGCAGGTAGGTTGATTACGTTCATGGTGACCCTCTGTACCTTCTCCAGGACCACTCGCCTCATCAGCCTGATATAATTGGAGCTTACCAGCCAGCCAATGTGCTCCTTCTGTAATTAGAGTGTCACACCAATATGGAAAACAGTTATTATTCCTAATGGCTTTCTAGTTAGGGAAAGAGAGGGAATATGGGAACATAAACTCTGCTCCAAATTCAAATGAGCTGCCTTGTTGTGTGCAGTTTAAATAGGGAGCTTTCTTAAGACATACACATGGGATTGCAAGCGACTGATTTGAAACGCTCTACAAGAGCATAAACTTCACATGATTGTATTCTCCAGTTGAACAATTGACTGACATTTTAGGTTAGAACCTCTAATGTACTTTCTATATGTGTCACTATTACTTTTGCTAATAATTAGGGTTATGAGTTTGTTCAAATGTCTAAGGTGAAGTATAATTCACCATGTAACCTGTTCCATAATATATTGGTGCAACTGATATGAATATAACATGATACATTCATTTTACAATCAGAACTCCTTAGCAACTGCATATAACCCTGGCAACCACCCACAACACCCTTGTATTATGAGCAAATGCCATTCCCGACTCATAAAGCAATGTGTATATATTAAGAATGTTTATTCCAAAATTAGTACTTGATACAGAAATAATTTCATCATATGGATTTACTAGACAATCAAAAGTTCAATCATGCTTTCTTTGATTAATCACCGATTCCAAAAATTACAATATAAATTTTTTTTCATACATGAGTTGTGCAAAGAAAATACACACTAGAAAGCAATTATACACTGACACAAAATATATAACAATTTATATCTGAAGGCATCACACAATTTCAAGAATTCAGTGAGAGATTAAGGCCATTTGTACAGTTATTTTCCTGTTTGATTTTTTAGTTTTTACTCAAAACACTAACAATAACAAAAGAACTGATGAATCTCTTGTAAAACTGTACATGCAAACATAGTGCACGTAATATTTAGATATGAACAGCATACAATATAATATTTGGATATCTTCAGTAAACAAATTTCATGTGTTGTCACAAATTTAAAAACACTTCGATGATGCTTGCCGAGCTGACATCCACTCGCTCACACACACTCTCTCTCTCTCACACACACACACAGGTGCATACTCACAGGTGAATAAGCTTGCCAAAGTGGCAGTTGCCATGGCACCAGCAATGCAGAGAGGAACAGAGCTGAAGGAAAGTAAAGGAATGTTGAGAGCCAACATTCCTAAAAGAGAGATACTATCATCAACTGACTCCCCACCACCACCACCACCAGGGTCAAGTGCTGCTTTTCACACATGCATCATTCGTCAGCTATTACTCTGTGACTGAATTTGTGTCTATCATGATCTTAAAAACTTTTTTTTAAGTGGTATGCTTAAATGCTGGAAAGTAGTTTTGTAGACAAATATAAATTGTGCCTACTTATGAATTCCATTTAAAATGAGTTGAGTTTATAGTGAAAGAAAAGCAGTCAACAAAACATTTTTAGTATAATATTATTATAATATTAAAATAATCTGGTTACAAGTTACTTTGTAAACACCGTGATAACACATTGATATTCTATCAATAACTGATAACCAAAAACCATTTTTATTTAATTTGATGTCTTGTATTATATCACTTTAAATTTAAAATAATGATGTTTGTTAAATGCTTTTTCCTTCATTAAAATTATACTTCCTTAGATTTTTTAAAATGACATTCATACATTGGTTCAGTAGATTTGGCACAAGCGTCTGAATGCTTTTTTGGTCTACTTTATGTGTTAACATCTCGTGAATATTGTATGTGTGACAAAGCAGCACAACTGGAATGACAATCCTGAATTCCAGAAAAGCAGTGGAACGGGGAAAGTTCCCTTTCAACCTGAGGCTGTTACCCAAAATAGTTCACTACACTAATGTGTGAAGAAAAAAAAATTAGTTGCTACATACTGGAACATTCACATTTGCTATGTGTGAATGTTTTAGAACAAAAACATTGATAGTATTTTGCAATAGAAAAAAATAAAATAAAATAACTCAGCTAAATGAAGTGAATCATAATAAACCAGAAGTCAATATGATTCACTTAATTTGCTAGAAACAAATGACGACAGTCATGTTTTGAACTAGTGTTCCAGTTTTTGTAACTATTTGGGTGTGGAGAGAAAAGATGAGTTTTGAAGACTTTAAAGAATTATTTTCCTGATAATAACAGCACATTTCTAAAATAATGGGATCAATGGGATCAAAAACACTTCTAGAAAACAAAAACTTAAATTAGGTGTATAATTCTGCATCTTATCAGGTTTCAACACTTAAATATTAACAATGAAATCCAAGAAGAAGGATTTCGAAATAAGCTTTGTGTTTTTTGACACGATCTTTGGGCAACTCTACCAGGTAATGATCAAATATGATGGATGAATCTACATGTTATTGGAAAACGATAATACAGCATCACCAAATCAAGAGAAAATGACAAAACATCCATACAATGTTTTAAAATAAGACATAAAATAATAACAATAAAAACAATACAAAATAATAATGGTATCTGTGTTTTTGACCACTGGGCTCTTATTTGAGAGCAGCTGCTCAGATTTAAATGTAATGAAGCACGCTGAGTCCTATGAGGTTCTTTATACACGATGAGGTGCCCATCTATCGTGCTTTTGCCAGGGCAAAAAAAAAAAAAAAGAGAAAGAGAAAGTAAGTGAGAGAAAAGAGAGAACAAGAAAAGGCCAAATAACATGAATGCTGCACAACATGCATCGCATGCCTGAGCACATCATTTCCATGCAAGAAATGTGGTTTTCAGCAACGACACCAGCCCCTGGACACCTGACGGACATGGCAAAGATAACACGCTGCAAGGATTTGCACGGCAAAGTTCATGTTGAAGATATACGCTTATAAAAGTTAGATCCAACAGTAAGAAAATCATTAACATGTAAACATTGAGTGAGAGCTCAGAGAAGAAAGAGAGGAAGAGATAAGAAATGACGGAAATAGTCTACTTCAGAAGATATTTACAACAGTCTATTTGCGACTGGTGATTTGTTAGCCTCTTCCTGGTCTGAGGAAGAGGAAGCTGCTCTGCTGTTCTGAGACAGGGTGCAACATCATCATCTCATTCTTTAGTTTTTCCTTACCTTCATACAACTTCCTCCTTTACGCAGTTAGCCAGAAACACGTTCATTCTACAATGAAACAAGCTCAGAATCAAACCCTCAGAAACAAGCTAGCCAGGCATTGAGAGACAGAGAAAGAAACTGAGAAACATCTTGACAGAGAATGCCTGTAATGGAAGTAAACCTGTTCTCAGAACCCTGTCTAACCATGTTGTCCATCTACAGCCCCCATAGTGCAAAGAGAAAGGGACAGAAAGAGCTGAGAGCTGAGGAAAACTTCATCTCACTGAGTGATTGAGAAAGCGATACTGAGATACTGCAAGGCTCGCTCCAGGGCCCATTTTAGATCTGAGTTTGCAGTGGGTGTCCTGGGGGTGTACACAGAGGAGGAGCAGGAGACGGGTTGATTCCTCTGGTCCTCATATAGGATAGGAACTGGTCTGGGATCTCAGCAAGAACGTCCTTGGCCAGGCGGGCCATGCTGAGGATGTGATTCCCAGTGTGATCAATGTAGTCTCTGAATGGAACAAACTGCAAAAGAAAAAAAAAGGTATATTTCATATTTATTTATTTTTTAATTTTGAAGAAATATGGCTCTTAATCTTTAAGTGATTTTGTTCAGGCTTGGAACAACATGAAGGTGAGTAAATTATGAAAATTTCAATTTTGGGGTGAACAAATTTTTTAAGAAAAAAACAAAAATAAATAGACAGCAACCTACTATTAACTTGAATGACAATTATAAATAACAAACTAGAATTATTGGCCCAGTCTCACAATGTTATTACATTTTTTTGGAGTGATTGCTGTTAAAAATTTACAATTATAATGCGTTTACATTCTTAATTCAACAATATAGTAGTGGGTAAGCTAAAAGTATTTATAATAACAAAATCAAATATTGTAACGTAAAAATAATTAACACCCATGTCAAAAGTAATAATAATAATTATAATAATTAAAGCTGCAAGCAGCGATGAAAGGGCCCTCGCACCCGGGCTCACCGCCAGGTGGTGGCTTTAGTAAAACAGCGAACGGCAAGCAATATGCATTTAAAGTAGTAAATATAGGAGGAATATGTCAAAGTCATTTATATGTGCCAATCTTCCTGCTGCCAGCTGGTGGCGCTATGACTATAACTGGATTTTGTCATGTAGATTTCTTTAGTCCAGCACTTTTATCAAACATATGAAATTTGGTGCAGATTGAAAATGGTATGTTTGAGTTAGTATAAAGTATGACGTGTCCTATTGCCAACAGGTGGCACTATGATTATACCTGAATATTGTCCTTTAGATGTCTTCAGGCCATGACTCTTTCCAAATATGTGAAGTCTGGTGCAGATTGGACATTGTATGCATGACTTACAGACACATTCTCTTTTACTTCATTAATAGCATGCTTTAACACTTAGCTAAGTTTGGTTAGCATGTTTTAATATGCTTCTTGCATGTTGCCAGCCTATTTAACACTTGCTGATGCTTTTTATTATGCTGCTAGGAGTCCATAACAGTATTAAACATGTCACTTCCTGTTTCCAGCAGGTGGCGCTATGACTATAATCAAATACAGGCATGTAGATGTGTTCAGGACAGGACTCTTATCAAACTTGTTAATTTTGGGGCAGATTGGACACTGCATGCCTGAGTTATAGTAATTTCCTGTTTCACTGCATTAATAGCATGCTTTAGCACTTAGGTAAGTGTTGCTAGCATGTTTTAGTATGTTTCTAGCATGTTACCAGTCTATTTAGCACTTGCTGACACTTTTTAATATGTTGCTAGGAGTCCATAACAGTGTTAACCATGACACTTCCTGTTGCCAGCAGGTGGCGCTATTACTATAACCGAATACGGCATGTAGATATGTTCAGGACAGGAGTCTTATCAAACATGTTAAATTTGGGGCAGATTGGACACTGCATGCCTGAGTTGCAGTAACTTCCTGTTTCACTGCATTAATAGCATGCTTTAATACTTAGCTACGTGTTGCTAACATGTTATAGTATGTTTCTAGCATATTGCCAGCTTATTTAACACTTGTTGACGCTTTCTCATATGTTCCTAGAAGTCCATAACAGTGTTAACCATGACACCAGCAGGTGGCGCTATGACTATAATGGAATATGTGCATGGATATGTGTTTAGGACAGAACACCTATCAAACATGTGAAGTTTGGGGCAGATCAGACATTGCATGTTTAAGTTAGTGTAAAACAAGACATTTCCTGTTGCCAGCCGGTGGTGCTATGATTATATCGGAATATTGGGCTTAAGATGTGTTAAGGCGAGGACTCTTATCAAACATGTGAAGTTTAGGGCAGATCAAACATTGCACGTTAAAGGTACTGCGAAACAAGTCATTTCCTGTTACCAGCATGTGGCGCTATAATTAGAAAACTGAATATTGGCTTTTAGATGTGTTCAGACCAGGGCTCTTATAAAACGTGTGAAGTTTGGGGCTGATTGGGCATTGCATGCATGAGTTACAAAAACTTCCTGTTTCATGGTAATAATAGCATGCTTTAACACTTAGTAAGTGTTGCTAGCATGTTTGAGTATGTTTCTGGCATGTTTAGCACACAATGGCATATTTTACAGTATTGCTAATAATGCATCACAAAGTTAAACATGTCACTTCCTGTTGCCAGTAGGTGGCGCTAAAACCTTAACCGAATATGAGCATGTAGATGTCTTCAGGCCACGACTCTAATCAAACACGTGAAGTTTGAGGCAGATTGGATATTGTATGCATGAGTTACAACAACTTCCTCTTTGATGGTGTTAATAGCATGCTATAGCACTTAGCTAAGTGTTGCTAGCATTTTTTAGTATGTTTCTAGCATATTGCCAGCCAATTTAACACTTGCTGACGCTTTTTAATATGTTCCTAGGAGTCCATAACAGTGTTAACCATGACACTTCCTGTTGCCAGCAGGTGGCACTATGACTATAACCAAATATGTGCACGTAGATGTGTTCAGGTCAGGACTCTTATCAAACTTGTTAAATTTGGGGCAGATTGGACACTGCATGCCTGAGTTACAGTAACTTCTTGTTTCACTGCATTAATAGCATGCTTTAGCACTTAGCTAAGTGTTGCTAGCATTTTTTAGTATGTTTCTAGCATGTTGCCAGCCTATGTAACAGTTGCCGACGAATTTTTATATGCTCCTAGGAGTCCATAACAGTGTTAAGCATGTCACTTCCTGTTGCCAGCAGGTGGCACTATGACAATAATGTAATTTGGGCATGGGTATTTGTTCAGGACATAGCACCTATCAAACGTGTGAAGTTTGGGGCAGATTGGACACTGCATGCCTGAGTTACAGTAACTTCTTGTTTCACTGGATTAATAGCATGCTTTAGCACTTAGCTAAGTGTTGCTAGCATGTTTTAGTATGTTTCTAGCATATTGCTAGCCTATTTAACACTTGCTGACGCTTTTTAATATGTTCCTAGGAGTCCATAACAGTGTTAAGCATGTCACTTCCTGTTGCCAGCAGGTGGCACTATAACAATAACGTAATTTGGGCATGGGTATTTGTTCAGGACATAACACCTATCAAACGTGTGAAGTTTTGGGCCAGATTGGACACTGCATGCCTGAGTTACAGTAACTTCTTGTTTCACTGGATTAATAGCATGCTTTAGCACTTAGCTAAGTGTTGCTAGCATGTTTTAGTATGTTTCTAGCATATTGCTAGCCTATTTAACACTTGCTGACGCTTTTTAATATGTTCCTAGGTAATGCCTTCATGGCGAAACATCAAACTTTGTCAGGCCGCCAGGGACACGCCCCTTGACGAAAACTCAAAATCTTCGCAATTTAACGTCACAAAGGCCTTATGATGACCCTCACCAAATTTGAAGATGATCCGATTAAAACTGTAGGAGGAGTTCGTCAAAGTACGAGGCCTGGAAATGTCAAAAACTGCACAAAAATGGTACAGTAAATTCAAAATAACGTACATCCTGTTGGGTTTTGGATTTTGTACCAAGAGACTTTTTTTTAGGCAATGGTGTGCTACACATGTGTACCGATTTTCGTACATGTACGTAAAACGTAGCTCGAGCCGCACTCCATTGAAATTTTACAGGTGGCGCTATCGAGCCGTTTTGCCACACCCACTTCTGAAGCCCATATCAGATGTAAATTTTCGCCAGTTCTGATGCGTGTGCAAAGTTTCATGAGTTTTGGAGAATGTTTAGGCCCTCAAAAATGCGATTCACTTTGGAGAAGAAGAAGAAGAATTAAAGCTGCAAGCAGCGATGAACGGGCCCTCGCACCCGGGCTCACCGCCACCGCCGGGCTTTAGGAAAACAGCAAACAGTGGGCAATATGCAATAAGTGGTAAATATAGGAGGAATATGTCAAAGTCATTTACATGTGCCAAACTTCCTGGTGCCAGTTGGTGGCGCTATGATTATAACTGGATGTTGGTATGTAGTTGTCTTCAGGCCAGCACTTTTATTAAACATGTCAAGTCTGGTGCAGATTGAACATGGTATGTTTGAGTTAGTGTAAAGCATGGCATATCTTGTTGCCAACAGGTGGCACTATAATTATTACTGAACATTGAAATGTAGATGTCTTCAGGCCAGTATTCTTACTAAACTTGTGATGTTTGGTGCAGATTGGACATTGCATGTTTAAGTTAGTGTAAACAAAGTAATTTCCTGTTGCCAGCAGGTGGCGCTATGATTATTATTGAATTTTGGCCTTAAGATGTGTTCTGGCCAGGACTCTTATCAAACGTAAAGTTTGGGGGGGCATATCGGACATTGCATGTTTAAGTTAGTGTAAACAAAGTAATTTCCTGTTGCCAGCAGGTGGCGCTATGATTATTATTGAATTTTGGCCTTAAGATGTGTTCTGGCCAGGACTCTTATCAAACGTAAAGTTTGGGGGGGCATATCGGACATTGCATGTTTAAGTTAGTGTAAACAAAGTAATTTCCTGTTGCCAGCAGGTGGCGCTATGATTATTATTGAATTTTGGCCTTAAGATGTGTTCTGGCCAGGACTCTTATCAAACGTGAAGTTTGGGGGGGCATATCGGACATTGCATGTTTAAGTTAGTGTAAAACAAGTAATTTTCTGTTGCCAGTAGGTGGCGCTATGATTATAACTTAATATTGGCATGTACATGTTTTCAGGCCAGGACTCTTATCAAACATTTTAAGTTTAGGGCAGATCAGACATTGCATGTTTAAGTTACTGTCAAACAAGACATTTCCTGTTGCCTGCAGGTGGCGCTATAATTATAACTGAATATTGGCTTTTAGATGAGTTCAGGCCAGGACTCTCATAAAACATGTGAAGTTTGAGTCAGATTGGACATTGTATGCAAGGGTTACAACAACTTCCTGTTTGATGGTGTTAATAGCATACTTTAGCACTTAGCTAAGTGTTGCTAGCATGTATGAGCACATTTCTAGCATGTTTAGCACACAATGGCATATTTTACTTTGTTGCTAATAGTGCAGCACAGTGTTAAACATGTCACTTCCTGTTGCCAATAGGTGGTGCTATCACTAAAACTGAATCTTTACATGTAGATGTGTTCAGGCCAGGACTGTCATCAAACATGTTAAGTTTCGGGCAGATTGGACACTGCATGCCTGAGTTTCATACACTTCCTGTTTCACTGCATTAATAGCATGCTTTATCATTTATCTAAGTGTTGCTTGCATGTTTTTCATGTTTCAAGCATTTTTCCAGCCTATGTAACACTTCCTCATGCATTTTAGTATGTTGCTATGAGTTCATAACAGTGTTAAACATGTCACTTCCTCTTGCCAGGAGGCGGCGCTACGACTATAACCGAATACGGGTGTGTAGATGTGTTCAGGACAGGACTCTTATCAAACTTGTTAAATTTGGGCCAGATTGGACACTGCATGCCTGAGTTACAAATACTTCCTCTTTCACTGCATTAATATCATGCTTTAACACTTAGCTAAGTGTTGCTAGCATGTTTTAGTATGTTTCTAGCATGTTGCCAGCCTATGTAACAGTTGCTGACGATTTTTAATATGTTCCTAGGAGTCCATAACAGTGTTAAGCATGACACTTCCTGTTGCCAGCAGGTGGCACTATGAGAATAATGTAATTTGGGCATGGGTATTTGTTCAGGACATAACACCTATCAAATGTGTGAAGTTTGGGGCAGATTGGACACTGCATGCCTGAGTTACAGTAACTTCCTCTTTCACTGCATTAATAGCATGCTTTAGCACTTAGCTAAGTGTTGCTAGCATGTTTTAGTATGTATCTAGCATGTTGCCAGCCTATTTAACACTTGCTGACGCTTTTTAATATGTTCCTAGGAGTCCATAACAGTGTTAAGCATGTCACTTTCTGTTGCCAGAAGGTGGCGCTATGAGAATAACTGAATTTGGGCTTGGGTATTTTTTCAGGACATAACACCTATCAAATGTGTGAAGTTTGGGGCAGATTGGACACTGCATGCCTGAGTTACAGTAACTTCCTCTTTCACTGCATTAATAGCATGCTTTAGCACTTAGCTAAGTGTTGCTAGCATGTTTTAGTATGTTTCTAGCAAGTTGCCAGCCTATGAAACAGTTGCTGCCGATTTTTTATATGTTCCTAGGAGTCCATAACAGTGTTAAGCATGTCACTTTCTGTTGCCAGAAGGTGGCGCTATGAGAATAACTGAATTTGGGCTTGGGTATTTTTTCAGGACATAACACCTATCAAATGTGTGAAGTTTGGGGCAGATTGGACACTGCATGCCTGAGTTACAAAAACGGCCTCTTTCACTGCATTAATATCATGCTTTAGCACTTAGCTAAGTGTTGCTAGCATGTTTTAGAATGTTTCTAGCATATTGGCAGCCTATGTTACAGTTGCTGACAAATTTTTATATGTTCCTAGGAGTCCATAACAGTGTTAAGCATGTCACTTCCTGTTGCCAGCAGGTGTCGCTATGAGAATAGCTGAATTTGGGCATGGGTACTTGTTCAGGACATAACACCTATCAACGTGTGAAGTATGGGGCAGATCGGACATTGCTTGCCTGAGTTACAGCAACTTCCTGTTTCATGGCAAAACATCAAACTTTGTCAGGCCGCCAGGGACACGCCCCTTGATAAAAACTCAAAATCTTCGCAATTTAACGTCACAAAGGCCTTGTGATGACCCTCACCAAATTTGAAGATGATCCGATTAAAACTGTAGGAGGAGTTCGTCAAAGTACGAGGCCTGGAAATGTCAAAAACTGCACAAAAATTGTACAGTCAATTAAAAATAACGTACATCCTGTTGGGTTTTGGATTTTGTACCAAAATACTTTTTTGTAGGCAATGGTGTGTTACACATGTGTACCGATTTTCGTACATGTATGTAAAACGTAGCTCGAAGTGCACTCCGTTGAAATTTTACAGGTGGCGCTATCGAGCCGTTTTGCCACACCCACTTCTGAAACCCATATCAGATGTAAATTTTCGCCAGTTCTGATGTGTGTGCAAAGTTTCATGAGTTTTGGAGAATGTTTAGGCCCTCAAAAATGCGATTCACTTTGGAGAAGAAGAAGAAATATAGCTGCAAGCAGCGATGGCGGGCCCAAGCCGTCAGTGCAAACGCCACCCCGGAGGCATCAGGGGAACGGTGCACAGCGGGCACATGCATTTACACTAACCGTCTGGCAGTCTGGTTTTAAGGGATACGGCAATTAAAGGGTTAATCCAAACCATCAAAACTGTGAAACACACATACACAGAACAATATATAAAACTTTAGTAACACTTTACAATAAGGTTTCAGTTATTAACATTAACTATATTAATTAACATGAACAATAATTATATAGCATGTATTAATGTCAGTTAATATTCAAAACTTAAACATTAAATAAATTGGCACACAATGAATCATTAGTTAAGCATTAGTAAATAGTCAATTCATCCTTTATAAAGCATTGTTCCAACATTAAAAGGCACTAGTAAGCAGTTTATAAATACAGCTATACAGCTATAATTCTTGAGCATATGTATAATGTTTAATAATTGTATTTTCATTCATTTTCATAAATTGTATATACATACTTACATACTTTTCAGTTTATCATTTCTAAATTATTACGTTATCTACAAACCAGTTATTTAGGAGTTCATAAGATCCTTTAGAAAGTGTATGTAAATGATTAATAAACTATTTAAATGTATATTTATATATCGTATTATTTAAACACATGATAATAGTTGCTCAGTGTGTTAATAAATGCTTTATTAACATATTCCTGCTGTAATTCATGATTAGGTCAGGTAGTTGTAAAACATTTAGAAGCTGCCAGCCATCTATTTTTGTGAGCTCATCTAAAGTGAGGATTGTTCATACCTTGTAAAGCATTTACAAAGGAGATATAAAATCTCATTAATCTTCCAAACAGAAAAGTTAATCAAACACAAACACAGAGGGATACAGAACACAAAAATATTTTTTCAAGATTGAAAAAATGAAACCGTACAACTGTTCACTTGATTAAAAAAAATGAAAAATAAACCTCTGCAGTTTCATAGAAAACAAATAAAGTGTACAGTTTCTTTTTTTTTTGCATCTTGAAATAAATATTCTGAGTTCTGTATCTCTCTGTGTTGTGTTTGTTTATTTTTTCTATTAGGAAGATAACTGAGCCTTTAAATCTCCTTTGTAATAGATATGTTTATAAATCAATAACAAGGCATTTATAACTGTATTTATAAACTGCTTACTAATGACTATTAATGTTGGGACAATGCTTCAGAAAGGATGAACTGACTATTTACTAATGCTTACCTAATGATTCATAGCGTGCAGTTATTTTAAAGTGTTACCAAATTATGTTGTCGGTTCCCTGTAAATTTAGTGCTTCTAGAATTTTTTTGTCCCAAAAACTGACAGAAAAGGAGAAGGCCTAAGAGATTTCCTAAGCTTTAATGGAGGGAAAAAAAATGACTGATTATTTTTTTCCTGGTGATTAAAGAGATGTTAAAAAGTCTCTCTCTCACTCTCTCTCTCACCCACCGCTTCTCTCACCCACTCTCTCAACACACACACACACTCACCCAGCCCCCCACCTCCCCCCTTCCTCACACAGACTTTACAACAAGGTTTCAGTTATTAACATTCACTATATTAATTAACATGAACAATAATTATATAGCATGTATTAATGTCAGTTAATATTCAAAACTTAAACATTAAAAAAATTGTTAACACTTTATAATAACTGCACACTATGAATCATTAGTTAAGCATTAGTAAATAGTCAATTCATCCTTTATAAAGCATTGGTCCAACATTAATAGGCATTAGTAAGCAGTTTATCAATACAGCTATAAATGTTTTGTTCTTGAGCATATCTATAATGTTTAATAATTGTATTTTCACACTTTATTAATGATCAATTTATCATTTCTAAATGAGTAAGTTATATACAAACCAGTTATTTAGGAGTTCTTAAGATCATTTAGAAAGTGTATGTAAATGATTAATAAACTATTTAAATGTACATTTATAAATCTTATATTTATAAATGTATAAATCTTTTTATTTAAACACATGATAATAGGTGCTCAGTGTGTTAATAAATACTTTATTAACATATTCCTGCTGTAATTCATGATTAGGTCAGGTAGTTATAAAACATTTAGAAGCTGCCAGCCATCTATTTTTGTGAGCTCATCTAAAGTGAGGACTGTTTATACCTATATATTTATATCTAGGCCTAAGAGAGTTCTTAAGCTGTTATGAAAAAAACAAAAAACAATTACTGATTATTTTTTTCTGGTGATTAAGGATATGTTTAAAAGTCTCTCTCTCTCTCTCTCTCTCTCT
>NW_015506283.1:43615-45588 GCF_001515645.1 Sinocyclocheilus grahami
ATCAGGAGAACGGTGCACAGCGAGCACATGCATTTACTCTAACCGTCTGTCAGTCTGGTTTTAAGGGATACGGCAATTAAAGGGTTAATCCAAACCATCAAAACTGTGAAACGACTATACACAGAACAATATATAAAACTTTAGTAACACTTTACAATAAGGTTTCAGTTATTAACATTAACTATATTAATTAACATGAACAATAATTATATCGCATGTATTAATGTCAGTTAATATTCAAAACTTAAACATTAAATAAATTGGCACACTATGAATCATTAGTTAAGCATTAAATAGTCAATTCATCCTTTATAAAGCATTGTTCCAACATTAAAAGGCACTAGTAAGCCGTTTATAAATACAGCTATAAATGTTTTGTTCTTGAGCATATGTATAATGTTTAATAATTGTATTTTCATTCATTTTCATAAATTGTATATACATACTTTATTAATGATCAGTTTATCATTTCTAAATTATTACGTTATCTACAAACCAGTTATTTAGGAGTTCATAAGATCCTTTAGAAAGTGTATGTAAATGATTAATAAACTATTTAAATGTACATTTATAAATCTTACATTTATAAATTTATAAATCTTATTATTTAAGCACATGATAATAGTTGCTCAGCGTGTTAATAAATGATTTAACATATTCCTGCTGTAATTCATGATTAGGTCAGGTAGTTATAAAACATTTAGAAGCTGCCACCTATTTTTGTGAGCTCATCTAAAGTGAGGATTGTTCATACCTTGTAAAGCATTTACAAAGGAGATATAAAATCTCATTAATCTTCCAAACAGAAAAGTTAATCAAACACAAACACAGGGGGATACAGAACACAAAAATATTTTTTCAAGATTGAAAAAATGAAACCGTACAACTGTTCACTTGATAAATAAAATAAAAATTTGAAAAATTGAAAATAAATAAACCTCTGCAATTTCATAGAAAACTAATAAAGTGTACAGTTTCTTTTTTTTTTGCATCTTGAAATAAATATTCTGAGTTCTGTATAGCTCTGTGTTGTGTTTGTTTATTTTTTCTGTTAGGAAGAAAGCGGAGCCTTTAAATCTCCTTTGTAATAGATATGCTTATAAATCAAGAACAAGGCATTTATAACTGTATTTATAAACTGTTTACTAATGACTATTAATGTTGGGACAATGCTTTAGAAAGGATGAACTGACTATTTACTAATGCTTACCTAATGATTCATAGCGTGCAGTTATTTTAAAGTGTTACCAAATTATGTTGTCGGTGCCCTGCAAATTTAGTCCTTCTAGGAATTTTTTTGTCCCAAAAACTGACAGAAAAGGATAAGGCCTAAGAGATTTCTTAAGCTGTAATGGAGGGGGAAAAAATCTGCACGAAAATCACCGGAAAAGAATATTCAAGTTTGACACGTTGCCAAGGCAACAATATTTCAGATATCAATATCCCCTCACCAGTTTTACATCGGCCGTGTTTTGACATTATTCTGAAGAAGTTTGAAGCAAATCGGGTAAAAAGAAGATGATGAATTAAAAGCATTTTGAAAATGACACACTTCCGCCCGTCAGTTGGTGGCGCTATGACTTTGACTCCTAATAGTCACATGTATGCGATCGGCATCATACACCGAAAAAACCCCCAGAAGTTTGATCAAAATCAGACAATGTATGTGTATGTTATAAGACACTTCCTGTTTCTAATTTCTCGCCATAACTTCATTGCCTCGCCATGAGCAAACCGTTTGAGATATCAAAAATCTCTTCGCAATTTGGCGTCCCCCATGTCTTGAGATCATGTTCACTGAGTTTGGTGGTAATCGGTTGGAAATCCTCAGACGAGTATATCAAATTCCAGAGCATGTACTTTTTACACAGCCCTGAATAGCCAACTTCCTGTTGGGTGGAGCCTATGACATGCAGTGCAAAAGTTGTTCGGCTCAATGAGTTCTATATGTGTACTGAGTTTCATATGAATAC
>NW_015506283.1:45755-78310 GCF_001515645.1 Sinocyclocheilus grahami
AATGCGTGTGCAAATTTTCAAGAGTTTTTGAATATATTAAGGCCCCCAAAAACCCCTGGAAGGTTGAATAAAAAAAAATAAATAAAAAAAAAAATCCTTAGGAAAACAATAGGGCCCTGCGCCTTTCTGGCTTGGGCCCTAATAATAATCCTTAGAAAAACAATAGGGCCCTGCGCCTTTCTGGCTTGGGCCCTAATAATAAGAAACGGAGCAATTCCAATAGGGCCCGAGCACCGAGCAATTCCAATAGGGTCCTCACACCATCAGTGCTCGGGCCCTAATAATAAGAAACGGAGCAATTCCAATAGGGTCCTCACACCATCGGTGCTCGGGCCCTAATAATACTATATTACATACTATATATAATATATTACACATCAGCATGCTAGCTTGTAATTACTTGTAAAGTAGATTTTAAGGGTAAACACACTTTATGTTGACTTTCATCAGGCTAAAATAATCTGAAGCAGGTCTCACATTCATCTGCATTTCTGTGCGAATTTGTAGAGCTGAAAAGAGCAATTAACCTTAAATGAGGGCAAATCCATCAAATGCTCAGCATGCCAATCAACTCAAACGCGTCTGAGACTGAGAGCCAAATTATCCTAAGAGATACAGCTGCTTCTGAGAGCACTACACAGCCGTTTAGTTATGAAAAACTGGGCTTTTAAGTATACGTTGGCCGCTGAGTAGCCAGATCCACTGGAATCTGCGTGTATGTGAAGGCAAAGCTAATTGGACAAGCCTCCCTAGCCACCTATGATAGCCATTCATGCACACTGCCTGTTAACATGCTTCCTAACAAGCGTGGGGCGACCTACACATAATGATGACTTCCTCGCCAAGAACTATAAGCAGAGCGGAGCACAGAAGAGCGCAGAAAACATTAAGAAATTACATTTCGAGTTAGGTCAGAACTCAGAATGCTAATATATATGTGTGTTTCATGTATGATCGTAATGGGTGATAATGAACATAATTTGCATGGAAATTCACCAATTTATATGGTGAATTATGGTGTATGTTTTTAGACCTGGATAAGTTTCACAGCAAAATTTTAGCATCAGCATTTTAGCATATCTTGAGGCTCGTTCACACCAACACATTAGCATCCACACCAACACACAATATGGTTCTGTGTTTATTATAATAATCTAAATAAACTTTTCTGCATTGTCTCAATTCATTTCAGTAATATACACTACCATTTAAAAGTCTGGGATTAGTATGGTTACTTTTAAACAAATTAATATTTTTATTCAGCAAGTATGCTTGGTATGCATTAAATTTATTTAAAAAATTGTCAGTAAAGACTTATCAAGTTACAAAATATTTATATTTCCAAAAAATGTTGTTCTTTTGCTGTACTGCAGTACTTTCAATATTATAGACTCTAATGTAATTCATAAACAGAACAAAATTGTAGGCTGGTTAATTTCATCACTTTTTATGTTTATCATGTGTTTTAATGCACTAGACTGCTGTAATTCTATCATACAAACTGATTATAAGTTATATTATAAAACATTTCGAACACATTATAATGCGTTAAGGATACCATTGTATACATATCACATTACAATGCATTACATATACAGACGGCACAAAAAGTATAAACGAGAAGAGTAATGCTTGTTAAATTAAATGAATACTGTCACACATTTTTGTAGCTTCATTCAAAAAGTAAATTTCTGAAACTTTCTGGTAATTAGTGTGTCATTAAAACAAGTGGTAAGAAAACAAGTGACTGTACATTTACTTACAAACACATGTAACTTGCAAGATATCCATAACCTCTATAGTTGTCCTTTTTGAGACGTCTCTGTATTAGTAATGAAGGAGAAATACTTTAGCTGTGTTATTATACCTGTACGATGTCTCTCTCAGCATATCTGCCTCTCGATGAGATTCTGACTGCATCACCATCCAACTCGATCATGGCTGAGGACACACACAACAGATAAGAAACACGCATGACCGGAGATATGAAAACATGAGTAAGTTGTGCATTTGAGTGCCTGCAATTGAGTGTGTTTTGAGTATTTTAGTCTCGTTTGATTATTCCTAAACCCATCGGCATTACTGTCAGTGCAACGAGGAAATGGCTGTCACATTACATGCTCATTTACTCTGCATTAGTACACAATCCTTTTATCCGCTTAAGTTAAAGGCCTGAGCATCACTATAAAGCACACATCACATGTAGGGTATAAAGGGGATGTGTTGTGTAGATAAAATGACAAATGTAAAATGGGTTTATAACAAAAATTAGGATAAAAAGAAAATATAAGCAATATGAAATCTATAAGAGCAAAATAAATAAATAACTCTTCTTACCATCGAACTCGGCTGGTCCAACTCCAACAATAATAATCGACATGGGAAGACATGCAGCCTGGAATGAGGAAAAAAGAAAAAGAAAGAAAGAAAGAAAGAAAACCGATAAAAATCATTATATTAAAAAAACAAAACTAACTGTTTTTATTCCCCCAAAATCTGTGTATTAAAATGAAAAGCTTAATTACTTATTAACTATGTCATATTGATGATCATGTCATTTCTTAAATTTTTTTTCTAATCGAAACAACAACAACAACATGATTTTCAGTTTAAACCAGTTTTGTCTAAAAGCAAATAACACGAATAGAATAGAATAGAATAAATCTGGGTAACACTTTATTTTAAGGTGTCCTTGTTACACGTTACATGTACTTACTATTATAATAACAATTAATTATGCATAATTACATGCAAGTGACCCTAAGCCAAACCCAAATCCTAACCCTAACCATATAGTAAGTACATATTTTGTTACATATTTTCCCTTAATTAATTATTAATATTGCTTAGTACTGATACAGGTGCATCTCAATAAATTAGAATGTCATGGAAAAGTTCATTTATTTCAGTAATTCAACTCAAATTGTGAAACTCGTGTATTAAATAAATTCAATGCACACAGACTGAAGTAGGTTCTTTGGTTCTTTTAATTGTGATGATTTTGGCTCACATTTGACAAAAACCCACCAATTCAGTATCTCAACAAATTAGAATATGGTGGCTATTACTGAAATAAATGAACTTTTCCACGACATTCTAATTTATTGAGATGCACATATACAGTGGGTACAGAAAGTATTCAGACCTCCTTAAATTTTTCACTCTTTGTTATATTGCAGCCATTTGCTAAAATCATTTGTTAAATTGTTTTCCTCATTACCACACAGTTCACAAAAGTAAATGCCTTAAAGTCCTATGATTTCCAAGATCCATTTTTGTTCCTATTATGCCATAGATACGCATTTTAAATGTAATTAGGGGATGATTCCTTTAGGTTATTATAATCATAGTCATAGGATAAACATTTTATGATCTCATAGGAAACCTATTAAAGTTCAGTCTATATTGTGAAAATGCAAAGACCCCACAAAGTTGATTAAAGTTGACACATGGTTATAGAGCTAAAATCTACATGAACATTCAATATAGTTTAGTAGACAAGGACACCTACATTAACAATGGACTCCTTTGTCTGGGCCATATCTGATATCACTCCATCTGTGATGATGAGGAGGATGAAGTACTGTGATTCGTCCTTTATTGAGGCAGCATATCTGCATGAGAGAGTACATTGTTACATTCATGAAACATCTCACTACAGGAGGATATACAGCCAAAGCCTCTGGATTGTGATATAATTTCACTGTATTACTACACTGCCTGGATTCCTAATTATTTTCATCAGCTTATGAGGCAAATACAATACTTGGAGGCATTAATAACTTTAGAGACACAAGCAAATGTATTCTGCACAGTTCATTCATCTGTGGTTGTTACAAACCATTCCTACAATACAAATAAAGCCAATTAAAAGTGTAATTATTAAACGCACAATAATCTAAATATGTGCACAATATGTGGGTGTATGCATTTTTTCATGATCTCTCATTGTATACTGTGCAGTTCTGGTCAACTTTAGAAAAGACAATTTCTCTAATGAATGGTTGGAACTGGAATTGGTGGAATTAATCAATACACTCTTATGCACTGTAATTTAATTTTTTTTGGAATTAAACAAAGATAATTGGAGCAATTATAGAAAAAATATACTAGCAATTACTGAGTGAAAATTCAGTATAAATCTTATGCAACATTTTTTTTTTCACTGTGGCAATTCATAACTATTTTGTTTTTTAGCGATTTGATGGTGAATTGATTTAACCCTTTAACTGTCACCCCCCCCATTTTTTTAAATAGACATGCAGGTGCAATATCCAAACTAAAATTGTTGTAATTTATGAACACTTTGGAATACAGACATAAGGTTGGTCTCTTTTTAAAAAAGAAAATCAGTAGATTATCGCAAAAGTGGGATATTTTCAAAAAATGATGGACGTTTAAATTTACTGTAAAGAAAATGCAATATATTAATTTTATTTTATATATAATAAATATTTTACATAAAAGGTTTTACTCTAAAATTGGTATAAAATTAAAGCCTTATGTCTAAATAAGTTATTTTCCAAATTTGAAGTTGGTATGAAAAAAATAGAGGTTTCTGTGAGATTTTATTAAGGGCGTTATACCACAAACAGCCACTGGGTGCCATCCAAACTCCACTGAATTTTTTTATTGCATTTTTTCTGTCACAAATGTCTAGATTTCTGTCTCAAATATGGAATCCTGAGACTCAGACCTTTCCAATGATATGATTTATGTCAAGGTTATAAAAAGGTTTGATTCTAAAAGACCGTAATGCATTTTGTAATATGACACTTGACACTGACCGCCAAAAGATTTTAAAGTACCATTTCCATGGTAACGTAATGTCCGATTTCAAAATGTTTTTTACAGGATGAATCTTGGGCTTCTAAGCTTTCAAATGATATATGATTTATGATGATTACTAAAAGATTTGATAGAGAAAAAGGACAACAACAAAAAAAGAGAAGAAAAGAAGAAATATTTATTCACCATCAGTTCACCAAAAAGTAAAATACTTAACGTTTTCTCATGAAAGAGTTATCATTGTAAATCTGTATATACATGAAATCCAGATGGTCTCTACATACAGGAAGTTATTAATTAGATGACAGATTGTTTCGGTTTTTGAGAGTTTTAGATGTAAAAGAAAATAGATTTTTGGTATAATTTACTGATGTTCTTATTTCAGTCTTTATAAACCACAAAGATCAGAAACTGAACAAAATGTGTCATAAATAAATTAATACTCATTTTCTTTTTTTAATGAATTATATAAAACAAAACTTTGGCAGTCATACACATTACCTTTACGCATTTAATAAAAATAAAGAGGAGGTTCCTTTTAGACTTATTTTTAGATCTGGATGCATCATGGATATATCAGTCTCTCTTTCTCCCACACACTGTACCGAAGGGTGTAGTTGTTCAGAGCACTGATACTTGACACCCTTTACTAGCCTCCTTCAACTCACTGTGATTTGTGCGTTAAGCTGATCTGTGGTCAAATATCCACTACAGACCTCTGTGTAAGGAGAAAGGATGAAATGGTCTAGGCATATGTTTAACAGCCTCTGCTTTTTCAGATTGGCTTCGGTGGATAAAAGCTTTGAAAACGTAATATTCCATTGAGGATTTTGAAGATGCTGTACACAGTAATGCTCAAAACATTTCTTCACTTGTCACTGAAAATGTGCAAATTTAAAAATCCACTTGCGGACACACTGGTATTTTGTGAATTGGGGCAACTATGGCTCATTAAAAACACACACAACAGGAAACTACCGAGTTAAATTACTTCAAACTGAATATGTGTCAATACAAGCTGTTCATTATCATTAAAGCTCCAGAAGTGGAAAACATCAAAAACACAATATTGCTGTTATGGTGTAACATTAATATGTCATTAACAATTAATATATTTCCCTCATTCGCTTATGCACAAAGGTTTAGACTATTTCGACGAGTCTTTAGAAATCATGTAGAACAGAACAAAACAATTATAATGTAAATTAGATAAATGCGTTAAATGTGTTAATGAAAATAAATCATTTTAAACACATTCATTTAATAAAAAAAGTAACCATACAATAATATTAAGCAAAACATTACTGAATGAATTACATTACGGTTATACTTTAACTTACGGTGTCCTTGTTACAGTGTAATTATCCATTTAAAGGGGTCATATGATGCGATTTCAAGTTCCCTTTCGTGGAACTTCGAACTGCGTCCTCTAGGGGTGGAGCGGAGTCCAGCCCGGGGTCGTCACGTGGTTGCTGCAAGCCTCCTTCGTTGAATCCGCCAGCCTCCGCTCACACAAACCCACCGGGCGCCGCTCACTCAAGCCGCTGTGTGTTTCGTTGTGAAAGCGAAACTACTTTGTTTGGCCTTCCAAAAGAGGACATAATGTTTCTATAAAGTGGGGCAGTTCCAACTTTGCAAGGACAGTCTGGTGCTTCTGACTCACAGCCTGTAAGTACGTTTTTTATATTTAAAGAATTTGCCACTGATGATTCAAATGTGAGTTTGAGCAGTGTAGAGTAGCGCTTGTTGTTTGTCATTTCTCCGATCACAAATGCAGACATGGTTTTATGTTTACACGGCGCAATACGCTACGCTACGCAACGCGTAAAAAGACAGTATAAGTCATTATAATCAGTAATTATGTCCCCACTGGATGCAACAAATGCCTCGTTTGTAATGGGTTTTATTGGTTTTGTCTTGTCGCACCGGGACACACGGAAACACAGTATGGTAAGGGGCGTAACATTTCCGTCACACGCTAGCGGTATTCAGCCAATCACAACACACTGTATGGCTGGCCAATCAGAGCACACCTCACTTTTCAGAACGATGAGCTTTGTAAAAATCGACGCGCTTCAGAAAGGCAGGGGCATAGAGGAGAAACAATAATGTACATTGTGTAAAATAATGTGTTTTTTAACCTTAAACCGCATAAACACATTGCATTACATCAAATACACAAAATAATGTTCTTTTTAGCAACATCATATGACCCCTTTAAGTACTGAGTAATAATCTTTAACTACATGTATTTACTATATGGTTAGGGTTAGGATGAGGGTTTAGTATAGGGTTAGTTGCATGTAATTGAGCATAATTTATTGTTATTAAGATGGAAAGTAAATGTAACGTGTAACAAGGACACTGTAATATTTTAGTGTTATCTAAATTAATAATGAATTTGATAATCTGCAATTTAAATCTCAAATTAATATTTGTATATTTGACTATTTATACAAGCCTGTGAATACAAAAGGCTTGATCACACTGCCTCAATAAACAGTAACAACCAACAGCTGTAATGTGGTGGAAAGGAAACACTGACATAATCTGATTTTATCGCAAACTGTTGCCATTGCTTATAGAATGTGTGAGGCCTCAACTACTTTGGTGGAGTTGAAGAAACAGTCAATCCCAAATAATCGTGTTAAAGCATTTAATTTCAATATGTTCATGTTTTAGTGTTGGGATGCATGCAAAACACCTACATTTCTCACACACACACACACACACACACACACATATATATATATATGCTGTATATGCTACATAGATATAAACGCTTCAACGCTTTGTGAACGTGTGGAATCAGTCCAATGGAGAAGCGAGACTTCACGAGCGGGGCAACCAGGAAGCTTGATGTGAGCAACCAGAAAGCTTAACACTAGAACGACCGCCAGAGGTCCTAGCTAGAATCATGAAATGATTATGTCTAGTCATCAACTATATTTTTATCCTGTTGTTTTATATGTTCAAGACTTTTTAATGCAGGCAACACTAATCCATAATGGTCAGTAGCCTAAGCTAAAAAATAAAAGTCTGCACTCACAACAGAAATTAGAATGTAGTAGCCTAAATATTTGGGTGGTTTAATATAATACAATGTCATTAATCAATATATTAAGATAACCCATGCTATGAATGACTAAAACAGCCTATAGACAATAATGAGCAATAATAATTCCCCACACTGCATAGGATGATGCGACAAAAAATTCCTATGGTTTCTTCAGGAAACGGCCATACTAGAATAGCAACATAGTAGCGAACAATAAACGATATGGCAAGACAAAAATTCAATAATTAAACCAAGGTTTGACCAATTAGAGTAACGTTAGGCTAAAACATGTAAATATGATATCTGGATCACTGTCAGATGAGCCGGCAGATGCTAAGCCGACCCAGGACGCATAACTTACCATCAGATTCTCCATCACTCATGGCATTTAGTGTTTCTAATACTTACCTTCCATAAATCACCTTTTTTTAGTCATTTTGACTTTATTTATGAAACTCATAACCGCTAAATCAGTGAGTGAAAGGCATTGCCTAGAAATGTACAATGTTAAAACATAAGCGGCAAGAAAATGACAGAGCAAAAATACATGCATTATATAGCGGGTAAATTTGACCCGCTGGCGCTCATAGGTATAAATGCCCCATTTTTTTAATCTGGTTTTATCTAAATAATTTAACAACATTGGATTGTAAATTGCATAATTTTTGTAAAAATCAATGACTGGGAGACTTGAATGTTTTATTTTAAATCTGTTATGCACGTTTGAAAAACAGCCACGGGTAAAATTTAGTGTTCTAGTGTTAAAAGTGCACCTAACAAAGCGCATGTTAGCTTCTGCTCTTCAGTAAGCATGTTGTGGTGTGTGTGTTGTGTTTGCACAAGCAGTCAGTAAGATATTCTCTGTTAGTAAGCAAGCAAAATGTCAAAGTGTAAAGAAAGGTCAAGCTAATCGGTGAGCGGATGGCGCTATAGATAGTGTGTTCCCTCCTGCCCTCGTTTTCTCACAGGTGGGGATACACATGATCTTTGCGTTGTCTGTTTGGGAGCGAAGCATGCACGGTCAGCTCTCGAGGGAGCTGAATGTCCTGATTGAGAGCAGCTGCCACTGTGCTCCACTCCCACCTGGCTCTCATTGATGAGAGGGCCAGGCTCACGATCCTTCCCGTAGTTGCCAAGGCACAGCACAGACTTTTGTCATGAGGATCACAACTGGATTTAGCGGAGGGATCCTAGACGGGATTGTGCTCATCTTGGTCCTCACCCACTAGATCCGCGACCCTCTTCTTAGGGTTCGGAAACATGCTCTTTGGTTTCTTTCCCCGAGAGAAAGCTAGCTGCTTCATCTCTCTTCCTCTAGGGAGGTTGATATGATGAGCGTCGATATTGAGGAGACTGTGGACTCACCGCCACAGTCCCTCCTGTATGAGTAACTTGTGGAGGTTGTCACACGTGCTGTAGCCAAATGAAAAATCGATTGGCCGGCCGAGAAGCAGGACGTTCGTCAAAAGATTAAGTTGGACAAATACTTCCTGCGAGTTAGATGTAGCGTCTGGACCAATCAAACACAATTTTTCATTTGATTTAACAAATCAGTTATTCATTCGATTAACAAAATGTTCACAGTCCCCTCACCCAATAAACATACTGGGTGCCAAGTTGTCTGTGAACAGGGCCCAGGACCCTGGTTACTATGGCAACCCTGACACCAGATACATTTTACGACCTAATGGCATGTTGAGAGTCACCCCTCTCACTACAATTTCCATAGGAAATCCACAGTGCACAGTGAAAAATTGACTCTTCTCTAATTAATTAATAGGAAAACCCTTCTTTGAATGAACGCACATATCCTTCAGGTCATTGTGTATATTATTGCTGTCTTGTATATTATCTGTTGTATTGTAGACTAGTTTATGCATGCTTATGATAGAACCACTCATTCATGTAACCTTACATATAACGTGTTTGGTCTCTATTAATTCGTATTCGGATAACCGTTGGTCTGCATCAAGCTTTTCTTTCAGACAGACAAGACGTGCAAGTATTCAAACTTAGTCTTATTAATTGATACATTAGGTATCATTTGCACCTTTTTACAAAGGTGTGTTTGAACTAAGAATCTGATGTCTCCTTCAGGCTGTAGATCTGCTGAATATGCAAATGGTTCCATAACTTCATATTCTTATTTTCTCTTCTCTCTACTGCGTTAAGCTTTAACCCTTTCCTATACCAACTGTATGCGTGTGTGTGTGTGTGTTTATGTAGTATGTTAGACTAGTTTAAGTGTTTATGTAGTTAATAAAGTCTTACTTGTATCACACTCGACGTTGTTCATTGTTTGCTCATAACTGGAGTCACTTAATAATGCAGATTTATGCTCAAGCTCTTTGTAGAATTGTACAGTGAGAAAGTTATTTCCCTTAAACCAGGAAATTAACGTTCTTAGAATTGACAGACAGTTGACCCTGAGAGGTCAGCTAAATATCTACAGAGGATCTAAATATTTATAATTAATTATAACTAGTTATGATTGGTTATTCATATTTCCCCATGAGCTGATTCGCTACATAGATCACAACCTCCACACTGGGCTCTTCCGTTTTTTCCCTACCTCCACATTGTGGTGTTGAGGTTGTGGAATAAAGCGTATTCATCCTGGCTCTACAGCCCAACCGTTTCGAACTATTCCAACATTGTGGGGCTGAATGGGATGAGCAGGGATATGGGGCGATGCTGAGGGTGGAGCAGACACTCGCAAGCTATCTCTCCAACTCCACGGCATTGTCTCTGAAGGCCCCGAGGCTTACCTCCAAACTGGTCAGAACAACATCGACCTTGGTAGGGAAAGCTTATATGGCAGCAGGTCAGGCCAGTGTATGTCTGCACACCATGGCGGAGTTACAGGTGTACCAGGCCGACCTGCTCAAAGACCTGAGTGAGAGTGAGGAGGTAATCTACCTCCTCACTCTCACTCAGGTCTTTGAGCAGGTCGGCCTGGTACACCTGTAATACCGCCATGGTGTGCAGACATGCATTGGATTTGTCTCTCAGATTTGTCTCTCCCGGCCACTAAGGAAATGGCCAGAGCTATTAGCCAATCAATGGCAGCCCTGGTGGCCACGGTGAGGCATCTGTGGTTGAATCTGTCTGAGCTACAAGATAAAGACAGTTTTTTTCTGCTGGATGCTCCACTCTCGCCCTCTGGCCTCTTTGGTGACACTGTCAGTACTGCCGTCAAGAGGTTTCAGGAGGCGAGGAAGCAGGCAGCAGAATTCCAGTGCTACCTCCCCAGGTCCCCAGTGCTGCTGAGCAGGAGCAGCCCCAGCCGTCAAGCTTGGCAAGCACAGAAACAGAGCGTCGCTACCTGTACCCCTCCCGCAGAAAGAGCAGAGGTTGGGACGACACTCTCGGAAGGCAGATCTGGGGACCATCAGGTCAGTCGTTCCCTGCTGGTCAACCACTTCAGGGCACCGAAGTGACTCCTCTAGCCATATCAGAGGCCAGCCCCAAGAGGCTGGTTCCCTTAGTAGACTTTCTGGCAGCGTGAAACACACCTATATATATATATATATATATATGTGTGTCTGTACAGGCCCCAAAGTGCTCTTGTGGGACCTGAAAGTGGCACTGTAAATTTCTCCCCCTAGTGGCTGGAGTTTGCCCCGGGAATGGTTAAGGCCTTCCTTTACCCAAGGCCCGGGTATGTCCCCAAGGTGCCCACCTCTATGGCAGGGCCCATAGTGCTGCAAGGGTACTGTCCTCCTCCCTTCCAGGAAGCTGACCAGGAGAAGCTAAATCTGCTCTGTCCAGTGCGAGCATTGGATGCTAACGTCCACAGAGCTGCCCTGTGGAGTAAGGCAGATCAGTTGTTTGTTTGCTTTATTCTGCCTAAGAAGTGCTTTCTGGCGACTAAGCAGACCCTGAGCAGGTGGGTGGCCGAGGCCATCTCACCTGCTTATGAGTCCTCTGGCTTCATGTCACCTATAGGGGTTAAAGCCCATTTGACCGAGAGAATGGTGGCCTCCAAGGCCTTATTCTTGGGTGCTTCCCTGCAGGACATTTAAGATGCGGCGGTCCTCTCAGCACACATTTGTTTGGTTCTATAACCTGGACCTGGCCTCTACCCAATTCCCAAGTCCTCTCTTAGATGTGCTCGCCTGATACACACCAGACAGGGACTTGTTAGTATGGCACAGTGGGCATTCTCTTTCCCAAAGCGTTTATATATATCCAATATTTCTCAAACTGCATCAAAACACAAAGTACAAACAGACCTCGATGCAAAACATCAATAATTAAAAACTAATTTCTCCACAGTTTATGGACTTAATATTCCATATTCAAATATATTTTTGGCTGGTCTGCTGTGTAAAAAGTGTGTTTGTGTGTGTTGGTACTCTTATTCCATTGCACAGATTACACAAACAAACAAACAAAATAAATATTTCTCCGCACATTATGGACTTAATATTAAATATATAGAGATATGTTTAAATAAACAAGATATGCGAGATATTTTTTAATAAAATAAATACACCACAAAACAGACAGACAGACAAACAAATAAATAAATAAATAAAAACACATACACAGTATAAGCCTCTTTTAAAGAAGGACTTCACCCAAAATATTTTGTCTCCTTCTCTATATACAATAAGGTTGTTAATCTATTATGAATTAACATTAATTTACAGTAAAAGACTGTATATTTCCTAACCTAGAATAAAACATTCATGATGTTCACTGATAATTAATGATACATAATGCATCAACTAATGTAAGCGAATTGAATCTTATAGTCAACTGTTACCTTTTTGTGGGTTTGAATCAGTATGTTAACCTTGTTGGTGCAATGTGAGGATTATAGTTATATTTTCCATTTTTCTAAATACAACTTTAAAATGTTTAAATTATTGCCATTTGTTTTGCCGCAGTGTGAACCAGCCTTAAACATTTTAATATTTTGCAAGTACATAAAAATACATGTTTTTAGTCTTTATTTCTTGACTTTTCCATTTTTTTATTTCTCCAGTAACAAAAATGTGCACATTAGAAAATCCAGGCAAACAGCACATTAGATCTGAAAGAGCAATATAAAAGCAGTTTATTATTAAACTGTGTGGGCGCAACCTACAGCAAATACACACAGAGAGATTTGAGAGGAGCAGTGTGATAGATCTGTCGTCAGTGCTGATGAGTGGACACCGCAGTGACTGTGCGTGTGTGTGGAACAGAGGGGTGATAATGACTTGATGGTCTGTCCTTTACTTCCCATCCTCAGAAAACCCATGAAATGGACATATAATTAGATACACAGTGTGAGGATATGCCAGTCTCACTTGGCTCACTTTAAAGCAAATCGGTGTGGATTTAACATGGGATTTGTGAGCATAGATGTCTGAAGTGCAATAACAAAACATGAGATTTAGAAACATGTTCTAGTGCAAAAATAACTGCCATATATGTTGCAATAAACAAGAACCAATTTATTAACATCATAACACCTGTATAAAAGTGTTGGGGCTTTCTTAGCAGATCACAGGGATATATCATGTAACATGCACACAACCACCTAGATTAATCAATTGATTTGTTCAGATACTAAATATCTGAAATAATCACTTTGGCTGCAATAGCGCCTGTTCAATTTTTAAGCAGCCTTGTTTCCAGTAATATTTTTTTCTTATTATTATTCTTATAATTTTTTAATACTAATGAACACATAATCCACATAATACTTCACCATAATTGTGACATCATTTTGTTGGAGAGGTTTTAAATTGCATTTGTCAGTAAACTAATGAAATTAACAAATTCAATTACATTTAATAAACTAAATGGAAAAGTAATGCAAATTATTTGAAAACACCTTTGATAATATCTCCTGAGGTTCTTAATTTCTGATAATCCCTACATGATTTTATTAACAAGATCTTATTGAGTGAAAACCATACACATTTTTTTACGAATAATGTATTGACAGTATCAAGGTTGCGTCAGTTGAGCCTCGCGCAACCTGTCTGACTCGCCGAGAAATCAAAACTAATAGGCGCAACAGCACAAAGAAACAAACATGAACACACTACTGCGGTAGAAAAAAAGAGAGAAATATTCTATATGATATAGGAAAGCAACAAGAGTGATGTTTTCCTGACTATCAGCACAATTGCAAATGTGACATTGATTTTATACGACAGTAGTTCAATAATCAAGTAGTTAATATTGCTGAAATGCTGAAATGTGCCTGGTACAGATAAAATGCATACATTTGTATTCTATACTGGGATAATATTGGGGTGGAAGACAGGGTGGCAACACTTTTTCTTATGGTGGCAGTTGCCACCCCATGCCAGCCCAGTAGATCAGCCCCTGAGATGCACTCCATAAGTTGATATCGTACGAATGCCACAAGACATCACTGTCTATCTAAAGGTTAAAAAAAAAAAAAACTGTGCTGGAGCTACTTTATACATACAGTATATCTATGAATTTCAATGTGATCTTATTAATTGTTCACATTTTGCATCCCAGTATATCTTATAGGAATGAAAATGCTGTCATTACTAAGTTGTATAACTTTTGGTTTGTTTTATATTTGCATTTTCATATTTTTTTCAAAGGCAACATGTTGATTCTCTGAGGAAATAGCTAACATTGTACTGAGCAGTGAATGCCATACCCTCTCAATATATTTTACACAGTAGCATTACTATATGTGGATGCTGACGTGCACTTAGACACTCCGCGCTGCAATTGAAGCATAATGATTCCAATCTTTTATTGCTGTTGCTAGAGATGTAAACACTCAGGTTCTCACAGCCCCACAAGCTGTTAAAAGTGTCCTTAAGTTATTTTATTCTGACCTCTAACAGTGTAAAATAGTAAGTACATTATCTCTAAACATTATAGAGCTTTTATTTTAGGAACATAAGATGAACTGTTCAAATTCAGATTTTACAGAAAGTTAAGTGATATTTCAAAAAAATATTTTTATTACACCTCTCTGTTCAGCTTCTGCTAATTTGTACAGCACAAATTTATTGATTTATTGAATTCCCTAAGTTTTCCAATGTATTAAATTTTTCAATTTAAATTGGTAAGAACCGCATGAACTTATATTTATTAGGAACAGCTTTTATTTAGTACAGAGGTTTTCCAACTGGATTCTGGGCAGAAGAGTATAAAAACAATAAATAATAATAATAATGTGATAAGTGATCAACTGCAATTGTTTCCTTAAAGAGATTTTCCCCCCCTAATTTAACTTTTATCTGATTGAAATTAACGTTGTTGGCATAATGCATTTATTGAGTCAGTGAGGCTAAATAACCTTTTAAAAAATAATTTAATTTAATTTAATTTAAGTTACCATTTTTAGGTTACAATTTTTCCAGTGTTTATTAAAGGAATTAAATTAAATGTTGAATTAAATCAACTGAATTACCGTCTTTCTGCTTTCTAAAACCTTTTAGAACAACATTTATTGTGAACTGTTTATAAAACCGATTTTAATGAACAATGTTCTCTTCAAGAGAATGTATTTAACATTACTCTAATAACAACTAAAACAAAAACAAAAAACAAATACAACATACAAAATTAATATTTACCAGATAATATTTTCTTTTGGTTTTAGTACAATGACACTATAAAATCTAATTAATGAGTTTTTAAAATGGCATCTTGTCTTTATATTATAATGTTTTTTTTTTTCCTTCACACAGTAAAATACATTTTGTAATACATTAAAATACTGTATATCGACCTTTATATTTTAGGAAAGGTCTTGAAGGTAATTATCATATCTAGGGGTTCATGGCATGAGTTAAAAAACCCAGGATTTAGGGCCTCATCCATGGGAATTAGATAAAATAATAACCCCCGTTTTATATTCTCCATCTGAGATCTTTCCTCTATGCCTATAGGGTACTAAAAATTCCTGTGTGGATATTACACATCTAATTTTCAGGCCACTGTGTCAGATTTACGATGGCCATTTAATGTTTTTCCTCACATCACTTGATGGATGATACAGACCTGAGATGATCTCTGAATCTTATAGTCTCACCGGTACAAGTCTAGTTCCACAGTTCATTTAAAGTGATTTAAAGGTCATATATTGTGCCTCGGAGGCCATTTTGGATTTGATTATCTCTGTCTCACTGTCACACACTTTGTTTGTATGTTGCACCTGGGCAATAATACACGAGACATGAGAACGCTTGGCTGTTGCCAATCTCAAAAAATGTGGAAAATCTGCATTGTTTGCTGAATGATATTGTAACTCTCAATCAATATCAAGTTTCTTGTCTTCTTGGTTCATTTCAGCAATAGAACATTCATTCACCCTTATACTAGCTTTTCTAGACATCTCTTTACGTTTTAATGTTCAACGGTGTACATTATATTAAAATTCAAACATATTTTTCAAACATATTTTTATTACAGTCAGTAGTCAGATACCCCTTTTCCACAAGCATGAACCGGGTGCTAGTTCAGAGCTAGTGCTATTGCCGGTTCGGAGTTGGTTCAACTGGCAAGCCTTCTAAGAACCGGTTTACCTTTCCACGGGCTAGAGAGCCACCACAGAGCCAGGTCTTATGTCACTGAATACGTCTCATCTTTCCCAGTAACGCTAGCGTGGCAGCTCTAAACACAACAAGCTTGTTCGAGATGCATTGGCGTCATGCAGACCGATCGGTGCACGACACCAAAGCACCGCGAAAGCGATCCAAAAGCATAAAGAGAGTCGTCTGCTTTCCAATCACTTCGAACCAGCACTCAAACTGCCTTCGTGGAAAAGGGGTAACAGTAAGTTTTTTTGAGTAGCAAAATGGCTCCAATTAGCATCTCAACTTCCTTTGATATGAAAAGATAGATGACATATATGGACAATAAAGTACTGTACATGAAAAAAATAGGACCAATAATTTTGTCATGGACAACAGTGGAATATTTAGTGTAACGGTCAATATACAAAAATATTTCACCACTCAGTTCTCTGACTGACCAATCAGAATCAACTATTCTAGAGAGCAATGTAATAAGAAAAGATACACAACCAATACATTTAAACTACTTCAATTATCTAAACTACTGGACTACAGAAAAAGTCTGCAATGCTCTGCAGCAATGTGAATGTAAACACTTTAATCTATGCAAGCCTGATTTTGTGTACCGTTGTTTAATGAAATATGACAGATTGCAATTTTAAAGTATGCGTTTACCATTGCCACAAGACAGAAATTAGTGTAAAATGTCTTCCTTATTTGTCTCTTTCAGGAATATCACTGAGCAAGTTAATAAACATTGCAACATTCCATAAAAAATAAGAATGGCCAACTTCAAATTGGCAAATTTTGATTTCATGGTGATTTTAAACTTTAAGGTTTGTTACCACAATAGTAATGCATTAATGCATGTACAAAAGTACTACATACTTGCAAAAGATATGTGCAGCTGTGTGGGTATACACATTATGTCTCTGGTACTAAAATGTTCTGAACGTTACCTGGCTACATGGTTAATGACAGGCGAGAAGTTGGTAGGTCCGTAGAGCTGGACCGACTTTAGACTCTGGTAATATGCCTCCATGACTCCATCAATGCCATTGCAATATGGATTCTTAGGGTTTCCATTCTGTAGGAAGACAGGGAAAAAAATAACTGTCTTATTCTTTGTTTGTTGCTTTTACTGCACAGTGCATACAGTTTTAAATAAGGAGACGAACAGTGAGTACCAAACAAACTTAAGCTTTTAATCCACTGCCTGCAACCGCATTCACATGTGTCCAATCACTGCCGATACCCACCAATCTCTTGCCGTAGTACCGTAAATTAGTGCTGAAAATATTCAGTGCTTACGTGAATATTACATCTCCTTTCTTTTAAAGAACAATATATATACAAATATATATATATATATACTTGAAAACTTCAAAACATTTCAACACATATGACACTTATAGCACACGTAGTACACTATACAACTAAATTTGTGAACAAAGTGTCCATTCTTCTCAGACCGCCCATACCAGATTTTAGATTCCATTCTCTCATAGGGCCAGCGATCCGCCTACACCCCAGGCGAATTACAAATCACAAATCAAGAATTGCTCTTGGTCACACTGCTCGACCTGGCCTGGTATGGTATTGTATGGGCTGGATCTGTCTGTCTTTTGAATGCTGTGCTGGTACTTCAGCAGGTACCTGAAGCATGGCTGAGGCATTGATGTTTTGTTCTTCCTCTTTAATGTTTGCAGAAATGCAGGGCTCCACGGGCTCCTCTTTTGTGCTTAGAAGGTGACGCCCACATCTGCGTTATACCTGACCATCTGAAGTGTGAACATGATAGGATCTTTCTGTATTGGCAGGATGAACAACAACAGCGGGCTTCCAGAGGCCGTGCTCTTGTATGCGAACAGATTGTCCAGTGTGAAGCTGTAACAATGTCCGAGCTGAGCGACCATAATACTTTTTCTGATGCTGCTGCTGCTTTACCCTTTTGGAGTGTGCCTCTGTGAAACTGACAATTTCAGGTAGGAGCTGCTTGTTAGTGGTTGGCAGTATGGATCGCAGTCTGCGACCCATGAGGAGCTGTGCAGGCGACTTGAAGTTGTCAACAGGTGTATTCCTATACTCTAACAGGCTGTCCATCCTGTCCATCTTGGCTTTTGTCAAGATCAATTTTGCGATCTGCACCGTCTTCTCAGCCAAACCGTTGCTCTGTGGGTAATGGGGGCTAGAGGTGGTGTGTGCAAAGCCCCGTGTCTTTGCAAAGTCTTCAAACTCCTTGCCTCGATATTGTGGACCATTGTTGGAGACAAATTTCTCTGGGATGCCATGTCTCGCGAAAATGACTTCGAGTTTGCTGATGACAGTGGCAGCCGTGGTGGTGCTGAGTTTGTCCAATTCAAAGAAACGGCTATAGTAGTCTACTGTAACCATGTATTCTTTGTGGTTCCAGGTAAAGAGGTCTGAAGCTATCACCTGCCATGGTCTGGTTGGTATTTTGTGAGGAATCATGGGCTCCTTAGTTTTTGAACGATGTTGCTCCAGGCAAGTATCGCATCTTTCGACCAAGCGTTCAATTTGTTTACTCGTTCCTGGCCAGAATAACACATCTCGTGCTCTTTGCTTCGACTTCTCTATGCCCATGTGACCGACGTGAATGCATGTGAGCATATCTTTTCTGAGTGAGGTGGGCATGACTATTTTCTCACCTTTGAGAATGATTCCGTTGGCCAATGAGAGTTCGTCTCGGAAGTTCCAGAAATGACTGATGTCTGCGGGGCATTTCTTCCTCTCTCCAGGCCATCCATCCAGAATCACCTGTCTGAGCTGGACGAGCTGGCTGTCTGATTCGGTCTCGGCACGGATTTGTTGCAGCTTTGCGTCACTGACTGGTAAGCTTTTGTATACCATGTGAACTTGCATGTCCATTCCTTCGCTGAGATTGTCGTGCTCGGTCTCTATGGACTTTCTAGAGAGGGTGTCCGCCACTGGAATCTCCTTTCCTGGCGGTGTGTGATAGTGATGTCATATTTCTGGAGTTGAAGAATCACTCTTTGAAGTCGCGGCGGAGCTAGAGGTTTTTTCATCACTGATTCAAGCGGCTTGTGATCATACTCCACTATGACTTCACGGCCATCCACATACTGATGAAACCGCATAGAGCTCCTTTTCTATTTGAGCGTAGCTAACTTCACATTCAGTCAGTGACCTTGAGGCATAGCTGAGCGGCTTTCCGTCCTGCAGCAGGACTGCCCCAAGGCCATATTGGTTTTGGACTCAGATGAAATAATAAATATTTGAAGTATAAATATAGGCTGATATTTCCAAAGAGTTTTCTAGAGAATGTAGGAATATGTCAAGTGCCTATCTCTAAAAACCTGTTCTTAAATTTAAAGCTTTGTGTATTGTTCTGTCTGGAGACAAACACAAGTGAAGAGAACATTCAGAAACAGATATCAAACACTTGCGTCCTCACAAACTGGATATCCTGTGACTACAGCGTGAAGCTAACTCTGCAGCACAGGTGTTTTAAAAACTGCTTACCAGGGCAAACTCATGGGATATTCTCCCATCAGGAGGAAGCTTGGCTCCGAAGCCCAGTGCGGGGAACATCTTGTCACTGTCATAGTCCTGTATGATCTCCCCCACGGCTTTGAGTGCAATGGCGTAGGCGTTGAGCTGATAGGGATTCATGTAATGGAGGGAAGTGGGCTGGGATGGGTTGCCTGGGAACCGTATGAAAGAAAATGTGTACTTTTAGTGCAGCTTAACCATTTGACAGGAAAAGTATTCTAATTTAATTGTCAACCATATTTAAAGTACATACTGTACATATTCATGGCTACACTGTTGAATAGTATAATACATTATAACTCATGACAACAATGTGACATTAAATATGGTCTTATTTTATAATGTATTTCAATGCATAATACTCTTTAGCAGTATAACTATGGATAGAACTAATATAATGTAACAATGTTTACAGTTATTTATCAGTTTTTACTAATTATAAGATACATTCATTATGAAATTACTAGATTGTTTGATGAATGTAATTTTCCCTACTGTTGATATATTTTCCCCTCAATAAACTCTTAAGTACTACTTGTTGATTATAAGGTAGTTGTAGTAGTAGTAATGTTTAGGTATGGTGTAGGGTTATAGAAGTATATATATATATACAGTTTTAAGTTTTTATCTCTTTACTCTTTGTGTACACTGAGAGGCTGATATTATGAATCCAGAAGAGAAAAATAAAGCTAGTGATGTATAAAAATAGATTTGCCAGGATGTCCCTGTAATGCAGTTGGTTTTGCGGTATTTCCTTTGACTCTGCAAATGAATGTAAAAGGCAGGTCTCTCAACATAATCACACAGATCAGAGCTCTTTATCGCATTAAACCTCACTCATTATGATAGAGGTGGTTTTTATTACTAGCCCTTTTTCATGCCTCATCTGCATACATTTCAATAATTCCATCAGCCTTCTGATGGAGATGGCACTCACCGTTAGAAGCTGTGAAATCAATCGCCACTGTGAAATTAATTTGAGTCCTGCACAACAAAGAGACAGAAAAAAAGGTAATGGTTATTTCAGTCATACTTCAATCTTGTGAACATTAAGATGCTCCATGTGTAATAAAAGCACATTATTAAAAAGCAAACATGGTAATAAATGCAAATATAGAGAGAATAAGGAAATGGATAAATCGAGATATCATTAAGAAGGACTCATAAATGTCAGTGTAAAAAATACCATAAAATCATAAAAATAACAAAAATAATATAAAGGTCATGTTCTGATGTACAAGACATTTGTGTGCATAAACAATATTTGCTCGTGTTGTATATGTTTTGTTGTTAGCTCAACATGCTAACATTACACTAATGTGATACTGAGTGTCACATGAGGAACCCTATTTGGCATGTGTGATTGATCATTTAAAAAACTGTCGGGTGTTCTAAATCACTCCCTTTTGAGGTTCCATATCATTTAGGTTGCTACCTTACAAGGTACCCAGATAGCAAGAACTATATGGCTGATAGCTGTCACATCTACATCTATTTTATCAGGAAATTCAAACTATATATGCCGTTTCGAGGCTCTTTGATGTGGTCTGACAGATCGTAAGTACAAGCGGCAGTGCGGAGAGCGAGTGAATATGATCATCCCTTTCTCTTTTCTATAGTTATAACACAAAATAAACATGAATGAACATCCAGGGGCAGATTTAGTGATTTGGGGGCCCCAGACAAAATACAGGAATGGGGTCCTATACAATTTCACACATTTACAACCTTGAGGTTCCTTTCACTGTTGCTTGCTGCTGCACGACCGTGTCCCATAGTTGTCTAATCTTTTAGATTTTTCATGTACATGTTATAAATAAAGGATTTCTTTAATGTTGTAAATCCCTTGTTCACATTTAAACAGGTTATAATAGTATTAGAGTAGGTTGGACATTAGGTGGTGCGTTGGGGTAATTTTCACTATGCAATTGTCTACACAACGCAAGGCTGTCTAATTCTAAACTTTAAAATATACATTTATTTTTATTTATTTTAATTGCACATTTCAATTAAACTGAAGGAAATTATAAATGTACATGCTTACGGATTATTTCAACCAAACATGAAGTGTGCCTGTGTGGAAAGTGACTGTGCATGGTCCTTCTTGGGTCTTTCATAAAAACGAGTGAGCGCCATTTAAAATAGGCCCTATATAATATGCACTGTTGCTTAGTATTAAAATTATAGCTTCATTTGCATGATATTTGTAGGGCCCTATGAAATCCATTTTATTTTCCCCAAATTAGCCTAAGTTTAATTTTTTCTGGATATTTTATCGTTTAAATTTTTCTGGATTATATAAAATTGTAACAAAAAACATGTCTAATTAATTAAAATCATGAAACTTGTTTAATTTAACAGCAATTTAGGCCTATTAAATCAAATGCAATTCAGTACACTTCAATCAAACCGCGATATGGACTAGTGTATGTGAATATTAAATGGCAAAAATACTATTTAGCTACTACAGACGACAACCGCGAGCGTTGCGCGTGCTTAAATAGCAAACTAGCAAACGAAAGGCACGTCTGCGCCATTCATTCCGTGACATTCCGCGTTACACAGTAAATTACGTTTTTATGAATAGATTCCGGGATTCAGTCCCCATTTTCTACATCGCCCTACTTTTGCTAAGAAGCACGTTCAACGCGGACGCACAGACGGCTGTCGTGGTAATGAATACCACAGCAACCACTTATGCCTCCACCCTGAACGCGCATCTCGCATATAAAAAGCAGTTTAAGGGGCCCTTGGGTTTTGGGGGTCCAAGGCGGTCGCCTACCTTTGCCTAATGGTTAAGTCCGCATCTGTGAACATCTCATGTCTCACGTAATCTCTCCATCAGTTTTTTTTCAACTCAATAAAACAGCTTGTTATCAATGTCACGAAGCAGCATTACCTTTACCTTAAGCAAGTCATTCAGTGTCCACAGCTCGTTACTTTACTAGAAAAATGAACTCTGTATTAGCCAACATATTCATTATATATTTTTACTCAATCTGTTAGTGATGTCTTAGTGTACATTTTTAATCTGCCATGAAAACAAAGTAGAAACATAATTTTATAGTTATATTTAGACATTATGTAAAAACTGCCTATGTGCATTTGACATGTTTGAGTGTTGATTATTGTATCTAAAAATAAATAGAAATTGTATTTAATAGTTTGGGCTCTGTTGTTAATTATAGCCTTTAATATTTTAGCTAAGTCCATTTTTTTTATCCTTAAGAAAATAGTCATAATAAAATTGTAATAACTGAATTTATTTAAATACAGAGCCACAATTTGTTTAGTAAAACACTGTTTAATAAAAAAGATAAAAAAAACAATTGTTGTTTTCTCCTCCTGCTGTACCAAAAATACGGTGGCCGAGAGAGCTCAACGCGCTGCAACTTAAGAAAACACATGCAAATTGAAAAAACACCAGCAAATTAAGAAAACATCTTCATCAGTTTGACAACACACGCGCTGCAAATCCTCACAACACATGCAAATGAAGAACCGCGCTGCAAATCCTCACAACACATGCAAATGAAGAAACGCTGCAAATCCTCACAACACATGCAAATGAAGAAACGCGCTGCAAATCCTCACAACACATGCAAATGAAGAAACATGCTGCAAATCCTCACAACACATGCAAATGAAGAAACACGCTGCAAATCCTCACAACACATGCAAATGAAGAAACACGAATCAAACCTTAATTTCAAAACCAAGGAACTGAATCGTCATTTTTGTGTACCACCCCTAATGTTTTCATTATTATGTATAATATTAAGTAGTATGTCTAAAAATAGCATGTTATTAGAGTAGCTAATGTTTTGTTTATTTAAAAATGGCTACACAGCAGCACTCATGTCTTGGGTGGTAGAAAAAGAGAATGTGTGCAGTGTTGATTCGCAGTTATTAATAATATGTGCTTGTCTTAATAGTCAAATAATATCTAATATATGATACTAATTATGGTACACTAACGTTCTTTTTTTCTCTCCTTTTAAGTGACAGACTGACTGTGATTGAGAAAGACTGGCGAGATTTACTAAAACAAAGTATCAATAATTGTACATTTATTCACTCATTTGACATTCACAACATGGCACACTTCTGTTATCTTGTGTATTGTACTTCTGCTATTAAAATTCTATTGTGTATAAAAAAAGACTGTGAATCAATTTTTGTTCCAGTTCTGGGCCGGCAAACACAGTAATCTTGGTCACACTTTAGCTGCTGATTTGGGCCAGATATGAGCCAAAGGAAATTTGTTGACTGGGTAGATGCCTATGTAAGCAGTAGACTAGAAGAGTATAAAACAGAGTGAATTTTATGAGGTGTACTCTGAGTCTAAGACATATTATGGTGCTTTTCTAGGATAATAAAGGCATCAGAAATGAATGATTGTTATTTATGCATGTGTGTTTTTCTCTTATTTGTGCTTGTAACATTGCATCAGGAGAATAGATAAGCAGGATACAGGATGGGTGTGTGTTTGCTGGGACATTGAGCCAAGCTAACTAATGCCGTAAGTACAGATCTGTCTCCTCTCATTAGACTGCTCTCATTACCGAGCTTACAGCTGCAGTCACACACACACATCCCCAAACCAGAAATACACTCTTAAAATGTGTGCGCAAGTGTGTGTATGGTCCTGTCCCCTGATCGTTAAATATCCCAGCATATCTAAAACTAACCAAAAACAACATTATTTTCATAAACAGCAACAAAAATGGTCAAGTAAACATGAAGCACCCAGACTGGAAGGCACACTGTTGCCTATAGTAGGCACACTGTTAACTTAACACCATGCTAACACCAAAGCCCAATTGGAATCAGTTGTTATCACACTCTCTCTCTCTCTCTCTCTCTCTCACACACACACACACACACAAAAGATATGAAGAATATTTCCACTGTTATTCATTCAGTCATTCATTCCATACAGCAAAAGTCAGTGGGGTCCAAAACAATAATGACCCTCAACTATCAAATCAGTCACACATGAGGGCACATAACTGGTTAGGATGCTGCCTTAAAAGGTAGCTGCTAATGTAAACATTGGAAAGTGATATCCTAGTGATTTCACAGATGAGAAGGAGCATGAGACAGCTGAGTAAAGATATCCTGCCATTACTCACATTCAGTTGAGACTGAGCCAGTCATACCATCTGTTAGGATAATGCTTACAGCTCTCAGAAAACATGTTTGTGACACACCACACACCCAGTGTGTCATACAGGCACATTTGTTGTTGCATAACATTTTGATTTTCATAATTATTCCTGTTTTCATGAGATTTTGACTGGTTGGCTAAAGTCTGAATTCATTCTTTCATCCATTCGTTTATTCTGTTTTCATAAATTTATTCATTCATACATTCATTTATAATGTCCAAATTAAATGGACAAAACTCACACTCCAGAGAGCAACAAAATAACCAGTTCAATGAAAAAATTGATTTTATTTCATAGATCAAGCAATCATGTAAAAAAACTCTACCATAACTATTAAACATACTGTATGTAGTTGGCCATTTGACTTCCAAAAATGTCCACAGTTATGCAATTAGGTTAGGTTGAAGAAAAGAAGTCTTAGTAATCTTGGAAGTAGGAAATGTTTAGGTATGATATCCAAGGTTCGTCACAATCTAACAGCTGCAAAAAGAGATATTCAATCACTACACATGCAATCATCTGCTATCATTGTCTGATAAGGTTTGCAAATGGGGAACTTTCATGTGCATGTTTGTTTATGTGTTCTTTACTTACATAATATAACCTGAAAAATGTGTAAAGTAGTTTCCTACTTATAACTTACAAGAAAGTGCACTCAAATAAAAGGCCAGAATGTATTCATTCATACATTCATTTATAATGTCCAAATTAAATGGACAAAACTCACACTCCAGAGAGCAACAAAATAACCAGTTCAATGAAAAAATTGATTTTATTTCATAGATCAAGCAATCATGTAAAAAACTCTACCATAACTATTAAACATACTGTATGTAGTTGGCCATTTGACTTCCAAAAATGTCCACAGTTATGCAATTAGGTTAGGTTGAAGAAAAGAAGTCTTAGTAATCTTGGAAGTAGGAAATGTTTAGGTATGATATCCAAGGTTCGTCACAATCTAACAGCTGCAAAAAGAGATATTCAATCACTACACATGCAATCATCTGCTATCATTGTCTGATAAGGTTTGCAAATGGGGAACTTTCATGTGCATGTTTGTTTATGTGTTCTTTACTTACATAATATAACCTGAAAAATGTGTAAAGTAGTTTCCTACTTATAACTTACAAGAAAGTGCACTCAAATAAAAGGCCATCACAAACAAAAAAGAAACTATGATTTGAGGCGAGGGGAATGTTGGCAGTACAACAAAATTGAGCTTCAATTTTATGCAAAAGCAAAGCAATGGCAGTGGAAATAGTGAAGCTCACATGATCTTCCACCAAAATGGAACCCCTACAAAAAACCAACAGCAGCACAACAACTCGGCAATCTTTAACAATTCAATCTCTGTTACTTATGCAAGTTTAAATTTGAATGATTCCTGGATGCTTCTTTTCTAAGTCATGGTACAAAAAGGGCAACAAAGGCATCAGGCATGCATAGCGTATAATTCACTGAATATACTGTACATATAAATTTATTGTGCTAGTCAAGAAAAGGTTTTTCTTTTTATGTGTAATGTTTGAGGCTAGTTATCCAAGCCAGGTGAGGCTAGTCAACCAATACCATATATAATTGAAGGGTTGACAGAATCAGAATTCTGTCAGAAACACTGGACTAATGTGTACAGCTTGACGAAAGATCATTCAGGCCACTGGGACCATTGCAGGCCACAATCTTGATTGATTCTGGCATGAACTGAAAGCTAGTGAGGGCACTTGAGCAGAGGTGAACATGACAGTATTTCCAGAGGTTTCAAACAAACTGAACAGCTATGTCCTTGGTGCACTTGAGGGGACATCTGACAGTAGTCTACTTGTGAAATGACTAGAACTTAAACAAGGAGCTGAGTGGAATTGGGGTCCAGATTTTTCTTATGTTATGGTGAATGATGAACACAAATGGTCTTCTAGGGTGACTTCAAGTTAACACACCTTTAGGTGACAGGTTTTGGCTGGAAATAAGAGGAAGCCAATTTTGTTTTTAAGACTGTGCATGAGGTGATGAGTAGTCCTCAAGGTCTCTGTCAGAGAGGATGTATTGTTCTCTAAAAAAAACAGACGTACAGTGGGTATAGAAAAGAATCACCCACCTTTAAAATAATCACATTTTGTTGCTTTGCAGTCTGAATTGAAGATGGACACGTTTTTTTCCCAGCTGTATTTACTCAGTGCAAAGTATAGCATCCGAGTGAAAGATATAACACTGACATTTCAGAAAAAAACAAAAACAGAAAAAGGATCACCCCTTATATCTTTCACTTGGATGCTATAAGGTGCACTGAGTAAATACAGCTGGATAAAACAAAAACTGTGTCCATCTTCATTTCAGGCTGCAGAACAACAAAATGTGATGATTTTAAAGGGGGGAGATTCTTTTCTATACCCACTGTAGATAAAAAAAGCGTGATGAAATGTACACCTGCATGTGATCAGCAAAGCAGCGAGAAGAAAATACATGCTACTAGATGACAGTGCAGAGTGATTTAATGCAGCAACAGAAAAGAAAGAGCCCCAACACTGAGCCCTGTGGGACACCAGCTCTTTCCTGCTCTTGGAGATCTAGATTCCTGCAGGGTTTAGATCCAACTCCAATCAAACACACCTGAACCAGCTAATCAAGGTTTTGGGGTTCATTAAAAATTACAGACAGGTGTGTTAAAGCAGGATTCAGAAGGAAGGTAGATCTCACAGAGCAGGAATGAACAGCCCTTGTGTAGGTACTTGATGAAGAGGACAAATGTGAGACGTACCTGACTATAGCAGAATTCATAGCAGAATCAAATGTCCAAAGAAGAAAAGCATCCATCAGAAGGTTAAAGGGGAAAAGATCATAGCCATGTACTACATGTATTCCATCCAATAGGGGATGACTGTTTCATAACTGAGAGCTTTGTGGTAGCGGCAACCTTTTGTGGTACCTGCAATTTAAGTGTTTGTAATGGGGGTTGTTTCTGTAAATGCAGGTGTGAAACTCAGTGTCTGAGAAAATGAGGGTTAGAAGATGAGGGCTGCCTCTGCCACAGATGGGACTCAGATGTTCAGAGAATATCCGCATGAATATCAGGTTTCATTATTTAATTAAATCCCAAACACACTTGCTTCTAGGATTGTGGGTAAAGCAGAATGGTATTGGTGTGAGTAAGAGAAAATGAAAAAGTCTTATGGAGATCAGCTACTTCATATACTGCATATTTAAAATGTATCCATGATATACAATTTAATCATGCAATCACAGTACAGTGGCAGAGCAGCTCACTGATTTCAACAGTTCAGTTTTATAAAAAAAACTATTTTCTGTCACAAAAAAATATTATTATTATTAGAAAACATTGTCAGAGATAGAATTTCTGGCCTGACCATACCAGGAAAGAAAAGAAATTGAGCCCTGACAGAGATTGATTAAAGCCAACAAAAGCCATCACACTGGGACAGCTTTCTATTGGCGTGATAGAATGATTAATAAAAGCTGAGTTTTTGTTATTTTCCCATGGTCTCTGGAAGGCTGATGAAGTTCTCTGTATGCATGAGCCTTTGGCTGGAGAAATGTCTTGTGACATAAGCATGGGAGACGACAGATGTTGTTGACTGGAGGTGAGAGGACATTGTCCATATGGGGACGAGTAACTTCAGGGGAATGAAGCAATTTAGTCAATACAGCATTACTTTACTACAATATACATTCTACAAGCCACATATGCAGGATCTGTCCACTTATATCCATCATAATTTATTTCCTTTGTCAATTATATTGAAAAATATAAGCACTAGTTTCCCATATATGAAAATGTATTATGTAATATAGCACATTATATTTTGCAGTATATTCCCATATATTTTTGTTTCGTAAGTGCTCTTGCTCTTCATTCACCTCCTATATTATGGTTAGGTAAGTCCTATTTTGTTGCATATGAGAGCTAATTAGCTGTTATGCTAAGAGATGGAATACTAATGACAGTAACACTGAATCCATTCTGCCAGTTGAAATCTCAATAGATCACAACAGATTAAAGCAAATAAGGGCAGAGCTAACATGCAACAGCATAACATTGTTAATGAAATCATGAAACTCTGGATCTTCTCCCTATAATGTATAAAGACAGCTAGTGTGAGTGTTAGTGTGACTCAGTCCAGGGTGCAAAATCCTCCTCCAAACACAAAAACTTGGCTGACAGCAGCTGTCCTTTGAGAGAAATCAACACACAAAGCTGTAATTTATGACTGCAGATGCTTGCCTTCTCCTTTAGGGCTCCCAAATACCAATTAACTGATTGTATTGCTCTTCATCACAATGGCTGTCTCTCTAGAGCGCTGTGCTCTTCATCTCCTGCAGCTAATGAGGTGCACTCAACACTAGTGTCAATCACTACTCAGGGACGCCCCAGAAAGACAGATGACAGAGAGATGGCGATGAGAGCGATAAGAGGAGAGAAGAGTGAGAAGATAAGGGGAGAAACACTAGCTGTTTATCACAGTAAAGCATTCAGTAATAGCAGTTCAAGTAAGTGTCAATTAAATGAAAACAGAGTTAGCAGGGAATATAATATAATATAAAAATATGAAATATGACACTTTTGATGATTGAAATATTTTCTAGGTGGATTTGAAATGTTGTAAATAAATGATTGTTTAATTTAATAAATGTAATTTAAATTAACATTTTAATTTAATTTTTAATTGAATGTTCATTTTAAATGTAATATTTAATAAATCAGAGCTTTGATGTGGATTGTACTGCAATTGGTCAAAAACATCAATATCTCAAGAATTCAGATGACTTAAGAATTCTTAAGAATTCAGTTGATATACAGTACAATAACAGGTGTATATGTATTCTGTATGACCAAATGGTCATTTTGCAAACTTTCGTTCCTCTGCATCATGAGTCTCTGGAACAAGAGAGCCTTCAGCCTTTTATGTCTGGTTTGTGCTTTGGTATTGATGTTCCCATAGCGTCAACGCCATGACGTAGAGTCGAAGTTCCACTTCGAAAGGGAATGTCTCAGGTTACGTATGTAACCCAGTTCTCTGAGAAAGGAACGAGACGCTGTGTCTCATTGCCATGCCTAGGCTATGCCTGTGTGCCTCCTTCTGGTAAGTAGAATTTGATGGGATGCATTTCAGGCTTCTGTTTATTGCCTTGGCCATGCACTACATTGCATCACCATGTCATTACGTTCTGCCAATCAGACACGTGCTTAAGGCACCGGCTCACACGGAAGTGTTCTGATAGCGTCAATGCAATTACGCAGCTTCTTGTTCCCTTCTCAGGTAACCGGGTTACATACGTAACCTGAGATGTTTTTACAATTATATTGGAGAGCCGAAAAAAAAAATTAAACTAACTATTGTACCTAACTACAACTTCTCTAACTATCTTTAAATCTTTGTCTTGAGCAAGTACGTATCAACTTTTGCTCCAAGCCGTTAAGCATGCTCATAGTTAGTTGGAGTATTTTGCTGTGGGCTACAGCACAAACACTGTCATGCAGAATTACACTAACAGTGTTTCATACTGCAATAGCCAACAGGTGCAGAGCAGTTTTTATCACGGCAGAGGAAAAATGTGCATAAATAGGGAAACCGAAAATGTGGTTGCCATTACGTAATGTGAGCGAGTTCTCGACAAAATCCATTTACAGCCCTACACAACTTTCCCCTTTAGCCATTCACACAATGACGTGCACTGAAAAACAGCTGCCATTACTGCCAAGAAACATTGCTTTGGAGTTGTCTCCTGAAAAATAACACCACAAATAGTGCACTTGCATGTGCATGTCTTTCTATTTGCTGTACATGTTTAAAGGAATATTTCAGCAAAAAATTATAATTCTGCTATTGTGCATTCTTACATGTTGTTATTTTTGTTCATGAAATGCAAAATTAGCTGTGCAAATGCAAACAGCTGTGACCATGGCTATAAAAGCTCCAGAAGCAACACAAGAATCATAAAAGAAGCTTATACACCAAGTATAATGACGATAATGAGACATACAAATGACAAAACCACATTAAACCAACATAATGATTTCTTTTTTTGGATTATATCAATAAATGATGAGCTGGACATTCCAGTACTGTTACAGGAAGTGTGAGAGGACACATGCAGACTGTACCCTCCAGGAGTGGACAAATTCAGCTCGAGTGCACTGACCTTTCACCAAAACATCTCAGAATAAAAGGAAGGAGTAGCCATTAAAACAGACGTCTGGCGGTGCGGTGTCAGAGCAGAGGTGACCGCAGTTTCCCTCTTGTCACCATAACGAAAAGCATTACTCAATGTAGGTGTGCGATCTGCCATGCATGGATGCACCCTGCCTACCTCTCGCATTTAATCGCACATACATAGCAAACACCTGAGTTAAGATTAGCAACCCAGCCTCAACTATTATCTGCCATGAATGGATTTGGTCACTCATGGTGTTTGTATGAAGTCTGTCATCTGTACTGCCAGTGTAATTACTTAGAAGACCTCAAAACGGACATTAAGAATCTGTCGAGACCTGCTGTTGAGGACGAAGACTGCGTTGGTGGTGGTTTGGGATCACAGCTAGCTACAGCTGTGTTGTCACCACTGGTAATGTGAGATTTTAAATTTGCTTTCCACAAGCATGTGTTGTCTGTTGGGCTTTCCACCTCAGAAGCTGATGGTAAAGAAAGAGAAGTGTGTGCGAATGTGCAAAACATCACTTACCCGCCTTTGATGTAATCCAGGAAGGTGACTTCAATATCAACAAGAAATGACAGCAGTGTCACCTGAAAACATGAAGTCAGAAAACCCCATGATGATTCCGTGTGTTGTCATGTCGCTATATCAACGTTTCATGGAATCTTCTAAGTATAACTGATTCTGATTCAAGTAAAGAAAGACTGCCCCAAGCATACACAACAAAACAGCAGCAAAAAAAAAAAAAAAATGGAGAAAGCTTCTTTGAAAATGTACCTTGTCAAGCTACAAGCTAGCCAAAACTCAAAGTACAGTATTACAGTATTTATGCTAAATTTAGTCTACTACTGGAATGGTAAATTAGTCACATTTTTCTGACTGGCAGGTCAACAGTTTTACTAGCTATTGCCATCCTTGACATGGGGCGAGATTATCTATAGTAAGCACAATGCACATTCAAAACAGATTTTCATTTGATCTTGTGTTTACATTTTATTTCCAGCATTAAAAGCAGCCAAGTAGAATGTGCATGAAATTATGAGTGATCCTGGACTAAGACGGAACGAAGATAATACAAATTTGTGGGGATAGACGGCTGAAACGTGTTCAAGCTGTTTGACAGCATATCTTAAATCTCATGAGGACTGTAAATTGCATAAATAAATTTGTAGTCAACAAAGGCCAATTTACACTGCAAAGGTGCCATTATGCTTCTGAAGTGGCATTTAGGTGTTTTCACACAGATTATTTAATGTTGTTGTTATATATATATATATATATATATATATATATATATATATATATATACTATATATATATATA
>NW_015506283.1:78349-103730 GCF_001515645.1 Sinocyclocheilus grahami
GAACTTTTTAAAAATGTTAATTAAAACGACAGAATAAAAGCAAGTAGAATAAGATATATAAGTTACCAATCAAATTAAATCAGTATTAACAAAATTAATTTGTAGAGGTGGCACAGAAGAACACAAAAGTGGCTTGGTGTACTTTCAGACATTTAATGAGGCTCAGAAGTGGAATGAGCACAATTAAATCCATAAATTCACGATGATATTAATGTTTTAAATATACAATTTTGAATATAGAAATTTAAATAACTGAAAAGATACTTTTAAAATGAAACAAACTGCCTACAGGTGGCGGTAAGTCACTGATTTTTATCACTGTATCATTCATTCAATTGATTCATTCGAACAGCTGATTCATTCAGGAATGAATCAAGTGACTGTCTTTATGAATGGGTAATCATGAATCACTGACTCACTAGATTCATTAAAAAAAAAAAAAAGTTCATTCATAAACGAAACACCGCTGTGTTTGAATGGAGATGTGCAGCGGCTCCGCTGTGACTTTATTTTAAACTATTTTCGACAACGAAATAAAGCAAAATCAGACAATAGTGTTATAGTCAGACAATGTAAGTCACTTAATATTAACTTCTTGTTTATTGAATTGTATTGTATTAAATCAGTATCACATTTACAAACTCCCTTAAAAATCATTAAAAGCTGGCACTCATCTTAGTTCATCTCGATCTCACATCTATAATCAACGAAGCAATGAATCTCTCACTTTGCTTATGAAAGAATTCATGAGATATGTCTGTGATACATTACTCAACACTGCAAAAACACATAGAAACATTTGAAGCTCCCCTGAGCGCAATCACAAGTATGATGATGATCGGGTCAGTCGCACTGGTGCTCCTAAAAAAATGTTTATAGTCGTACGCAGTAGTTTTCAGTCGCAAATGCGGCTGAAATGGTCGCACTGTAGAGCCCTGTATATATATATGTACAAACCCAATTCCAAAAAAGTTGGGACACTGTACAAATTGTGAGTAAAAAAGGAATGGAATAATTTACAAATCTCATAAACTTATATTTTATTCACAATAGAATATAGATAACATATCAAATGTTGAAAGTGAGACATTTTGAAATGTCATGCCAAATATTGGCTCATTTTGGATTTCATGAGAGCTACACATTCCAAAAAAGTTGGGACAGGTAGCAATAAGAGGCCGGAAAAGTTAAATGTACATATAAGGAACAGCTGGAGGACCAATTTGCAACTTATTAGGTCAATTGGCAACATGATTGAGTATAAAAAGAGCCTCTCAGAGTGGCAGTGTCTCTCAGAAGTCAAGATGGGCAGAGGATCACCAATTCCCCCAATGCTGCGGCGAAAAATAGTGGAGCAATATCAGAAAGGAGTTTCTCAGAGAAAAATTGCAAAGAGTTTGAAGTTATCATCATCTACAGTGCATAATATCATCCAAAGATTCAGAGAATCTGGAACAACCTCTGTGCGTAAGGGTCAAGGCCGGAAAACCATACTGGATGCCCGTAATCTTCGGGCCCTTAGACGGCACTGCATCACATACAGGAATGCTACTGTAATGGAAATCACAACATGGGCTCAGGAATACTTCCAGAAAACATTGTCGGTGAACTCAATCCACCGTGCCATTCGCCGTTGCCGGCTAAAACTCTATAGGTCAAAAAAGAAGCCATATCTAAACATGATCCAGAAGCGCAGGCGTTTTCTCTGGGCCAAGGCTCATTTAAAATGGACTGTGGCAAAGTGGAAAACTGTTCTGTGGTCAGACGAATCAAAATTTGAAGTTCTTTTTGGAAAACTGGGACGCCATGTCATCCGGACTAAAGAGGACAAGGACAACCCAAGTTGTTATCAGCGCTCAGTTCAGAAGCCTGCATCTCTGATGGTATGGGGTTGCATGAGTGCATGTGGCATGGGCAGCTTACACATCTGGAAAGGCACCATCAATGCTGAAAGGTATATCCAAGTTCTAGAACAACATATGCTCCCATCCAGACGTCGTCTCTTTCAGGGAAGACCTTGCATTTTCCAACATGACAATGCCAGACCACATACTGCATCAATTACAACATCATGGCTGCGTAGAAGGATCCGGGTACTGAAATGGCCAGCCTGCAGTCCAGATCTTTCACCCATAGAAAACATTTGGCGCATCATAAAGAGGAAGATGCGACAAAGAAGACCTAAGACAGTTGAGCAACTAGAAGCCTGTATTAGACAAGAATGGGACAACATTCCTATTCCTAAACTTGAGCAACTTGTCTCCTTTGCAGTCTGCAAACTTCCCCAGACGTTTGCAGACTGTTATAAAAAGAAGAGGGGATGCCACACAGTGGTAAACATGGCCTTGTCCCAACTTTTTTGAGATGTGTTGATGCCATGAAATTTAAAATCAACTTATTTTCCCCTTAAAATTATACATTTTCTCTGTTTAAACATTTGATATGTCATCTATGTTGTATTCTGAATAAAATATTGAAATGTGAAACTTCCACATCATTGCATTCTGTTTTTATTCACAATTTGTACAGTGTCCCAACTTTTTTGGAATCGGGTTTATGTATATATAGTAACAATGTTACTTTTAGTTCCTCTCCAAAACTACAGCAAACTAAATCAACAAAAACAAAATCATACACTAGCAAGAATGTAGCATGAAAAAATGTTTGCTTACAGTTCCAGAGTTTAGATATTTTTTCTTCTTGGCTTTCTTCTTTGGGTTTATGACCTGTGCAGAAAAAAAATGAGTGATTATAATCACTTATGGGATAATGGAATTTGTATAAGACCGAATAAATGCTACATAATTGAGACGCATGCACTGTATGACATTACACAACACCCCATCTAGACTCAGCAGTTAAAATTAAGCAATTTTTAGACATTTTTGTAGAAATTGCCTTTCTTAATGTGTTGACATTAGCCTTAAAATATAATTTTATTTCCTTTTAGCCTCTTTTAACACTGTGTAACAAACAACTGTTAGAAATGTAATAAGAATTAAGCAAAAATTAAGGAAATAAATTGCTTGACGCTTTCTACAAATGCAATTCAATTTTAAAATGAGTTATTAATGTACAGTTTTACTGACATTTAACCAGCATTTTAAACATGAACTAAATCAACAATTCTAAAATGTCTATGTAATTGTAATTTTTAAAAAGTAATTCATCCAGGTACATTTTTAGTTTTGAATTAATAAACTCTTAATCCTCCATACCACTACACCACCTTAGCAGTGGAAAACCTTGTTATCATATCTCACTAGTGGAATCATTACATGAAATTGGAACCAGAATTATTAAATTCATTGCTCCATTCCAATCTCTACTGAGACATAAATGAGTGTCCGCATGAGTGTATTTGTGTTTGCAAGAAAAGAAGAAAGAAGGAGGAGAAAAAAAGAGAAAGAAAACTAGAGAAATACAGTACATAGGAGAAAGAGAGAGGTTAGAGAAATGTGTTTGACAATTATGAGATCAAACACAACAAAAGACTGGGATTACAGTGATGATTATTCACATATGGAAAAGCGTGAGCCACATACTGTATATAAAAATAATATAAAATATGATCTCTGTCCCTCCCACTCACTAATGCTGAATGAGTTATGAACAAATGCAGAGTCTGCCAACTGCCAACTTCTCTTTAGATCGGTGACTCTAAATCCTCACATTGTTGAGTTTTTTTTCTTAAATGAGAGTATCTATCTATCTATCTATCTATCTATCTATCTATCTATCTATCTATCTATCTAAATTTCAGTGTGATCTTCAACATTTTAGTTGCACATTACACCTTGGATTGTTTTGCACAATGTAATTGTTATTAAAGGACGGGCAGTTTATGGGACAAATTATATAAACTAAATTTGAGTAAATGAAACAGTGTGCTGTACGATGGTATTTACAGTACATCAAGACAATAAAGATAAAGCAGCAATATATGTATATGCTGTGTATCTATAAAATAATTAATTTATCTGTTTACATTCTGAAATACTGGTCAAAAGTCCTGCTCTAAATAAAAATATATTAAACTTCATATATTTTATTCTTAACTCGTATTGTGCTAGCTAGCTAAATAAATAAATAAAAAAGACTCCTTGACTAACATTACAAGTGCTCTAGACCTGGTCTGTCATATGCAGGCCAACTGAACATCTACTTAAGTGGGAAAATATGTTAAATGTCAAAATCAATTGTGTTGAATAATTCAGATATATACTTGTGTACACTAAGATCTGTTGTTTTTACATGTTTAAGTTTTTTTTATTTTATTTTTTAAGTTATTTTCTGGTACCCACACACTGAGAGCTGTAATGTGTGGAATTTAGTAGAGCATTTATAATTGACTGTATAGGTTGTCTGGCAGTTCATGATTTTCTCACTTATTAATTCAAAATGTGCAGCCTACTTGAATAATATAAGTAATATATACTGTATGCTACAGCATATTTGTTATACTGTGTGTGAAACCATGTTAATGAGCTCTGAAAATGAATAAAATATAGATTAATAAAATGAATAAAATAAGATTACCTCATACACGTTAAATTGTGACTGGCCTCTTGATAGTTCTCTGTAGCTTGTGCTGAATTCTCCAATGAAGTCATGACTGTTTAAACACACACATATACACAGAATTTTTTTAACCATCACATGTCCCCCTTTAGGGATTCAGTGGAATTGATTTTCTGCATGTGTAGATTCAATACTGAGAAAGAAACACATACTCATGTTGCCATATGAATTGAGTTTTGAAACACAAAGGTGTGTGTTTTGGGCTTTTGCATCTATATGTAGCATCTTTTCATACATGTTTCGACCAGAAGAATAAATAAATAAATTATAGTCAATTATTGGACTGTATTTGTTATTTGACTTTTTTTCAGGTTGCAAACACCAATACACTCAAACAAACAAACAAAAAAAAAGTACTTGAAATACTGGACAATTTGATCATAAGAGCATTTCATTCTCATTTCATGTTCATTTACTGTGTCCCTGTGAGAAGACTTTAGCTATCAGTATATTACATTACAAATGAATGGATGTGTCAGGTGTGTATATTAAGCTTCAAGTGACTGTTTACAGTTCATTACCCGCCATCCCGATCCCAGTCATACACTTCAACCTTGATTGTTCTGTTTAGAGAGAGAGAGAGAGATAGAGAGAGAGTGAGAGAGAGAGAGAGGGAGATAAAGAGAGAGAGAGAAGCAGCATTGTACATTGTGCTTTTGTGTGGATTTCTTTAAAAATGAATTTGAATACAGCTCCAGACAATATCACACATCTTGTATGTTGAGAATGATAAGAAAAATTTGATCTGTCCATTCTGACCATTTTCCCCTTTTCACTGCAATTCTATCAGATTTTTGTTGTTGTTGTTTTTTATTGTCTGCCAGATGAAATTGTAATTCTGATCACTAACGAAAAGTAACAGCACACCTCTCTATGACAAGCCACACAATTTAATGTATTATTGTATTATGTATAATTTATGAATAATTAATTCCATAGCACAAACACTGCATGCCAAAGTTTAAAACTGAACAACAATAATAGGGATGTGCATGCATTAGAAATCATTTCTAATAAACTGTTCTGAAGTAATATAGTTCATTAGCCTAAAGCTGTGTTCGTGTCATGTTGTAATTACTATATTCATGAGATGACCACGCTGAGATACTACAGAGCTGTTCATGTCGTTGGACTAAGAAATTATTTGTTTCCATGGTAATAATCATTACACCAAAAAAAGAATATGTGTACGGCCTTATAGTTGATGACAGGAAAATACTTAAAATGCTTGACTGATTAACCTCTTTATTATTTTTTCAAACCTTGAAGAACAAAGAAAGAACATCAGGTGTCATGGGCTATAATAAAATCACAGGTACCTTCTTCAGATGATTATGTGGAAAGCTGAAACTTTCATAAAATTCAGTTTCCTCTTTTTTTTTTGTTGTAATTATAACTATAATAATTAGTCAATTTGATCATTCCAATATGACACAACTCCAGGCTGCTGGTTGAGATTCTCAGAGGACTGATGCGGCATGCAATATGGAATTCAAATTATGCTTGATTATAGTTGTGCATTTTATATTTTTGAACATAGCCGATCAGATTTTAGAGCCAGAACTACCCTTTTCAAAACTGGGATTATAACTACAATCTCTCTAAAATCAGTTTACTTTTCCTTCCATGGCACTTTCTTTTCAGAGAGGAAAATTAAAAAAATATTTAATACACTAGGGTTAGAGGGCCGGATTAGTGCATTTTGACAGAAAATAATTACAACTCCTGCTGTCCGTGGCATGACAGCCGAGTGATGAGTTTGCACAGTTCAAATAGGACAGCTCTGTCAATTACATGGAGCCTTAACGCAACACATGCTAACAACAACCCAATCCCCACAGCATCCCTTAGCACCCATTCTCAGTGTTATCAACAGCGAGACACTCCGTGCTTCTTTATTAGAGCGTGTGTGCTGGCTTATCTCGTGTCCCAGACTCCTCCGGACGCCCAGCGCTCTTCCTATCCATCTGTCTGTCTCTCTCTTTCGTTTCCCACATGTTCAATCAGAGATAAAGCTGAGGCATTGTGTGGGAGAGTGCGTTATGGTATCGTTCGACGCTCATCAGTGAGTGTCGCTACCGTGAGGAAGCTTCCCGCTTTATCGCCACACAGCAAGAGCCCTGTTTGAGCTACTCATGATGGAGGCTTCTGGAATACCATGTAGCGGTTGGGATTCTGTTCTATGTTGTCTTGTGTCTCTTAATATTATTTTTAACTGTAAAATAATTGATCCTATCCCAACATAATATGCAGATATTACCATAAGCAAAACATTCATAAGTAGATTTTTTTTCTATGTTTACATCTGTTTTTATTTTTTCATTTATTTATTGTTTGACCAATGTAGATGGGTGAATCACTACACTGTATACTGTATTAGTATTCACTGGTAATGTATGTGTTCTTATGCTTTACCAATGTAAAAAAAAAAAAAAAATCAGTAGTGGACATTCTGGTTTAATTTACAATTAAATTATAATTTATTGGTTATGTATGTCATCCTTCTCCAATCTCAATTGATTGTAAAGGGAAGTTTACATAATGCCATTTTCAGCTGAAAACAAACTTTCCGGATGTTTATTTACACGACAGTGGCATTTTGGGGGCCTGAAAAAAAACAAAGTTTGGTTTCCAAGTGCAAGTTGTTGAAAACTATGCCATTATAGTTTCTGTGTAAACTAAATAAAAAATACAAATTTGTGAAAATGGTGACATCATGCGCATACATATTATGTGTTTGGTCTATGGCAGTGGTTCTCAAACCTGTCCTGGAGTACCCCCAGCCCTGCAAATTTTGTATGTCTACCTCATCTATCACACCTGATTCAACTCATCAGCTCATTAGCGGAGACTGCAAGACCTGAAGTGGGTGTGTCAGATATAGGGAGACATACAAAATTTGCAGTGCTGGGGGTACTTCACGGAGAGGTTTGAGAACCACTGGTCTATGGGAATGCACGCAGTCGCGTAGTGTTTGTGACATCGCCAACAACCTGGCATGAATAATAAAGTGTTTTTAGTTGTTTTCATGGATACATGTGATTGGGAATTGTAACGATGTTGTTGTCGGAGGCCCCATCCTTCCCGAAGGAGGTTTCGGAAGCACTTACACATATGAACAACCGTTTAGGTGCATATGGAAGATTTGAGGTGATTATAACCCTCTTGGAAATGGCAGAAGTCTGCCGGGGAAACACCGGCTCTGAGGCTATTCCTTGGACTTTACACATATGAGATCCACTTAGGTCTCTACATATGGAACCCAGCTCTACCGGTTCTCACAGATTCATCGAGTGAGGGCCTGGCGCCAGACGTTCCGCCACGTCTGGCTGCCGAGGGGATGGAGGAACTCGACAGGGTCTACAGTATGGACACTCTGGAGCAGTTTTAGCAAGCCGACACTAAACCGGGGCCTTTCAGTGCCTCTACACGTTTGAGGTGAGAACACAGGAGGAAGCCGGCTCCACACGAAGGCTATTGAATCTAGCGAACGTGTTGGGGGTCGCCCAGCCCGCAGCTCTACAAATATCTGTCAGCGAGGCACCACAAGCCAGCGCCCAGGAGGATGCAACATTTCTAGTAGAGTGAGCTCGCAACCCGAGCGGGCAGGGCTCACCCTGTGCCTGATAAGCCAGGGTGACGGCATCCACAATCCAGTGGGCCATCCTCTGCTTAGAGACTTCTCGGCCCCTTCTGCCAGCCTCCGTAACATACAAAGATCTGGTCTGAAGTCCTAAAGCTTTGTGTCCGGTCTACGTACCATCTCAAGGCTCAGACGGGACAAAGCAAAGCTAGGGCTGGGTCTGCCTCCTCCAGCGCTTGCAGGTTCACTACCTGATTCCTGAAAGGGGTAGTAGGAACCTTGGGCACATAGCCGGGCTGGGGCCTCAGGATTACCTGGGCCCAAACTTTAGGCACGAATCGTCGACCAAACATGTTTGCAGGTCCCCTACCCTCTTGATGGAGGCCAGTGCAAGCAGGAGCAATCGTAACAATGTTGTTGTCTGTATGTGAAAACTTTTCAAAAACACAAATGAAAACATTTCCATTTTAGTGCATCGTTGTTGTGTAGGCATACACTAAGAATATACATATAAGTACAGTATCTCACAGAAGTGAATACACCCCTCACATTTTTGTAAATATTTTATAATATCTTTTCATGTGACAACACTGAAGAAATGACACTTTGCAACAATGTAAAGTAGTGAGTGTACAGCTTGTAAAAAGCTTGCATAAAAAAAAACCGCTTGCCACAAAAGGGAGTACACCCCTAAATGAAAATGTCCAAATTGGGCACAAAGTGTCAATATTTTGTGTGGCCACCATTATTTTCCAGCACTGCCTTAACCCTCTTGGGCATGGAGTTCACCAGAGCTTCACAGGTTCCACTCCTCTATGACGACATCACGGAGCTGGTGGATGTTAGAGAACTTGCACTCCTCCACCTTCCATTTGAGGATGCCCCACAGATGCTCAATAGGGTTTAGGTCTGGAGACATGCTTGGCCAATCCATCACCTTTACCCTCAGGTGTGTTTGGGGTCGTTATGTTGGAATCCTGCCGGGCGGCCCAGTCTCCGAAGAGAGGGGATCATGCTCTGCTTCAGTATGTCACAGTACATGTTGGCATGAACTGTAGCTCCCTAGTGCCAGCAGGACTCATGCAGCCCCAGACCATGACACTCCCACCACCATGCATGACTGTAGGTAAGACACACTTGTCTTTGTTCTCCTCACCTGGTTTCCGCCACACACGCTTGACACCATCTGAACCAAATAAGTTTATCTTGGTCTCATCAGACCACAGGACATGGTTCCAGTAATCCATGTCCTTAGTCTGCTTGTCTTCAGCAAACTGTTTGTGGGCTTTCTTGTGCATCATCTTTAGAAGAGGCTTCCTTCTGGGACGATAGCCATGCAGACCAATTTGATGCAGTGTGCGGCGTATGGTCTGAGCCCTGACAGGCTGCCCCCCCAACCCCTTCAACCTCTGCAGCAATGCTGGCAGCACTCATACGTCTATTTCCCAAATACAACCTCTGGATATGATGCTGAGCACGTGCACTCAACTTCTTTGGCCGACCATGTCGAGGCCGGTTCTGAGTGGAACCTGTCCTGTTAAACCGCTGTATGGTCTTGGCCACTGTGCTGCAGATCAGTTTCAGGGTCTTGGCAATCTTATTATAGCCTATGCCATCTTTATGTGGAGCAACAATTCTTTTTTTCAGATCCTCAGAGAGTTCTTTGCCATGAAGTGCCATGTTGAACTTCCAGTGACCAGTATGAGAGAGTGAGAGCGATAACACCACATTTAACACACCTGCTCCTCATTCACACCTGAGACCTTGTAACACTAATGAGTCACATGACACCGGGGAGAGAAAATGGCTAATTGGGCCCAATTTGGACATTTTCACTTAGGGGTGTACTCACTTTTGTGGCCATTGGTGGAGACATTAATGGCCATGTGTTGAGTTATTTTGAGGGGACAGCAAATTTACACTTATACAAGCTGTACACTCACTACTTTACATTGTAGCAAAGTGTCATTTCTTCAATGTTGTCACATGAAAAGATATAATAAAATATTTACAAAAATGTGAGGGGTGTACTCACCTCTGTGAGATACCGTATGTGTGTATACTGTCCAGCTATTATTGAATCAAAACCTAGTATTTTTTTGTAACAAAAGTTTTATTACTTTAATTTTTCATTTTTGATCATTTAAAAAAAAAAAAAATTTTGATTAATATTTATTACTGGACTAGTCATTTAAAAATTGGGTTTTTGCCGACAGCAACAACAGTTGGTCAAGCTGTATGCTGTTTACAGGTAACCAAGTGACCTCAGGAATTTAAGATTTAATTGATGCGTGATTTTCAGACAAAGGTGTGAGTATATAACTTAACCATAGTTTAAACATGGCTCAAATGTGAAGAGATCAAACACAAAGTACTTTATGGCAAAAAAATACTGTTTCCCAAAACCAATTAAAACACACCAAATTCTAACAAACCAATCACAGTACAAAACACTCCATACCTGTCAAAATCGCCATTGCACAGGGCTCTGACGGGGATTTTAAAGGCTTGCCACACAGGGTTCAGATTGACCTTCACCACCTCTGTTTTATGGCAAATGGTAAATCTGTAAGATAACAGGATAATAGTTGAAAACATTTATGGTATGTGTTGACATCAAATCAAGATGTGTTTGAAATCAAACATTAGCACATACAATTACCTAAACTAAAATGTTAAAATGTCTTTAATAAATGCATTTATTTGATATAGTCTACTTATTTGAAATTGGAAATGATCCATTCCTTTCAGTTTAATTCTAAAAACTGACAGAACATTTGGAACAGACAAGAATGGTTTATTTCTGTAGCACTGCATTTGTTTATGAGTCATTGATTGATAATGACCCTCTTTAACCGAGCAAAGGTAATTTATCAAAGGTAAAGCCATTCTCAGAATTCATTCCAATCTATAAAAGAATTTAATCATCATCAGAGTCAAACAAATTAAACACCAACATTCAAAGAATACGAATATGAATACTAGCAGGAGATTGCAGCTTTACAGATGTAAAATTATTGTAAGTAGTCTGATAAAAGTTGTTTTATTATTGTATTATTACAGATTTGAATTCAGTTTGCAGTTCCAATGTGTTTTGGTGCAGTCAGTATGTAAAATCTGTTGTTTGTTGTGTGAGTGAGAAAGGTGAAGAATACCATTGCATAAATTTATATTTGAATGTCATAATTAATAGAGAGTGTCATATTTAAACAAGCCTGCTTGTTTTCCGTTTGTTTTTCTGAGAAAATTATGTGCTAAAATGTTTGAATCGATTGACAACCCTAGTTTAAAGACATAATTTAAATGTGAGTTTAAAACTTGCAAAATATAAGTGGAATCAGTTTGATGTTTTAACACACACACACAAAAAGCTGAATATCATGTTTGCCACTTCCAATAATATTGAAAACTGTCCAAAAAAAGGTGATTATTGTTGGAAAGTTGTATTGGTTTTATTCCTAAGCATCAACAGGACTGTTTCAGAAACTGAGCAAATATTTGACATATTTGGTTTGACTTTCTGATGCTGGTCCTTGAGCTATACCTCTCTCAAATCACCACAGGATTTACTTTAAAAAACAGACTCTGTTCTCTAAAGGACAGAGACATGAATGGATTGCTCAGTTATGGGCTCAGTATACAGCTCAATGCTAGCCTTTTTCCTATTTGCTCTTTTACACAAACACACACACACAGTATACAGTGGGGCAAAAAAGTATTTAGTCAGCCAACAATTGTGCAAGTTCTCCCACTTAAAAAGATGAGAGAGGCCTGTAATTTTCATCATAGGTATACCTCAACTATGAGAGACAAAATGAGAAAAAAAATCCAGAAAATCACATTGTAGGATTTTTAAAGAATTAATTGGTAAATTCCTCGGTAAAATAAGTATTTGGTCACCTACAAACAAGCAAGATTTCTGGCCCTCACAGACCTGTAAAACATATTTTGATTGTTATTTGATATAGATACACACAATTATTTTGTACTGAGTATAGAACTGTAGCTTAAATAAATAAATAATTACATAAATAAATACATGAATAAAGCTGTTAAAACACTTGTATCTGATCTACACAAATAAAGGCTCAGACATTCCGAGAATTTCTCAAAGCTGAATAACCCCTTTGTCTCTGAGTGAAGGAATCTGGAATTATTGAAGAAGAGAATCAACCAGATAAGGGGTGACTGTTCCATTCCAAAAGAACCCCTGCTGATCCAGGTGCAAATTACTATGGGTATTAACCTAAAGGAATTAAATGGAAAGCCATTTCCCCAACATAGAGCCTGAAGATGTGATTGATGCTGTGAGCGCAGTGAATCCGCTCATGTGTCTGTGTTACTCACGTTCCATCCTCATTGCTGCGATAAAACACTAAGAAAGGGTCCGATTTGCCAAAGAAGTCCTTTTTGTCCAGTTTGTTGGCACAAAATTGCATCATCACAGACTCCTGCAGGGTGAGAATGTTTTAGAAAAGCAGGTTATGAGGGTAACGGGAGTGTATGTGTGGATTTAGAGCACTTGGGACAACAATATCAGTATAAATGAGCTGAGTATTTGGCCATTCAGGGTTTCTAGACAGATAACATTATGCAAATGCTAAACAGCTTGGCATTTTACATTTGCTTGACTACTGTACCCAGATGGCAATGCTAAAAGGCCTAATCAGAAATCCATTTGTCAAGCGTTTATGTAGACACACATTCACTGTCTCTGTGAGATGCGATGCTTCAGCAGGGAATGGGATAAGGCCTATTGATCCCTGTTGTGAAAGACAAATGTAACAATTATGCTAGCAATGCGGAGGTCTTTCTGCATTTATATGTGCGTGTGTGAGCACAGCTGAAGTTCTTGGCACATCACACATGCTATTACTGAATCCTGTGTTAGATAAGTCAGCTACTTTGAATAGACTATAACAGACATGCCGAGAAGCCAAATGAAATTAGCTCCTAGCAAGCTGCCTTTCTTTCTCCTGATTATATAGGTAGCAATCCATGAAATGTAATCTCATAGTAACTGATCTGAAGCACACAAATAGCTCTCATCACATGAAGTGCACAAGAGACTTGGTCAGAACTGACTTCAATAGAGTTTGATGGTAGCATGTTGCTAAGCTAACAACTGGAAATGCACACAAAATTTAATTAGCAACACTCAAAATCATAAAATCAGTAGGCTAATGGAGGCACATAGGAAACTCGTCTTATTATTGAAAATTTCACTACCAAAAACCGAAATCAGGGATGAAAGCGCACGAGAGACTCAGCTCTTAATTGATTTCAATAGAGTTTTCAATTGAATTTATAATGTTACTAAGCTAACAACATGATGCTCTACTACACAAATTTCATCAGAAATAAAATAAAAAATTACAAAATCAGTAATGGAACTGCACAGGAGGATTGACTCATAATTGATTTTTATCACAGTTTGACGTTAGTATGTTGCTAAGTTCACACACACACACACACACGCACGCACACACATACGCGCACACATTCTATTAGAAAATCAACATCACACATAAATATTGGGTATTGTTTTTTTTATCTTTGTTTATACTTCTGTATTAAAAGACATATGAGTCTATGTTGTAGCAGTGAATTATATTGGCCAAGCTTGGATGGGTATAAGCAATCATGGGACACAAATAAGACCTGAATTCTAATGATCAATATTAGCTCTTACCCTGCAGTTGCTAAGCTCCTCGGCCTTCACAATAATCGTCCCACATTTCTTCCCTGGAATCCCCCTGTGTATGAAAAATTAGAGAATTCAGGTCATGAATGTGTCTATTGCACAATAATATTGTTCAAAACGAACATAATACATCATGAAACATTTAATTTTTCTACATCAAAAGGTTAAAAAGTACCAAGATCTATTTAATGTGAAAATAAAGCAAAGAAAATCCCTCCTTCCTTAGAGTCACAATGCTTCCCAGCAGTATGCTGGTGCTCGTGTAGATCAGGCTCTCAGATGGATTCTTCTGCTGCTGGTAATATAATAAATTGACTCTTGCACAGACAGTTCAGTGGATGAAGTCTCGATTAAGGTTTATGAACGCTCTCTCATGTGTACAGAGTTTAAGTGAGTATAATTGGACTGGGGCTGTGCCAATGTGCTCTGGGTGGAATCGATCTGTCATATAGCAAAGTGAGCTTTGCTTTAGTTATTTTATTAGAACTGGTCCCGATCTATGAGCCTGTCAAGCCCCAAAATGGACCAAAAAAATTATAGGGGTGCATTTTCCCCTTTATATATTGTATTATACTGGCTGTTCTTTTTCATATAAGTGAATGGTTACTGAGGCTGTCAAGCTCCAGAATGACTAAAAAGCACTATTACAGCATCACAAAAATAAACCACCTTTCTATCATAAACAGATCACAATTTAAATAATTATTCACCATAACTCTTCCCCTCTGATGTTTCTTTACAAATTAAATATAGCGTCATTCAAATACACTATGCTTGACTACGAACATAGGCACCATTTAAAGAATACAAAAAAAAAAGGTTACTTGATCGCCAAATCAGCATATAGGAATGATTTCTGAAGTATCATGTGACAATGAAAACTAGAGTAGCAAAGAAAAAAATTAATTAATAAAATAAAATAATACATTCATATATTTCTTAAAATATGTAATTGGTGTAAACAAGTTTTCATATGTGCTTTATCATCACTTCTAGTATATCACATAACACTGGGTCGGCACAATACTACTACATTAAAACTTAAATAGTATATTAGTTTGCTGTTATTATAGATCAGTTGACAGGTAACAAAACCTTTTTGAGTGACAAAAACATTTAAAAAAGTAATTCATGATGTAGCAAATATGCAATCTGCTTTGTATGTCATAAGGGGTAGACGGCTGCTAGACAGAAATACAAATATTTGCTTTACAGAAATGCATAATATTACAGCGCGCATAAGTTGAACCAACAAATGGAAGACATGAAGTGTGAGAAACCCCATAGTCACCATGACAACCCCAACTTGTGCAACTATTGGGACCCAGCACAGATAGCTAATAAATAGGACTAAGATATCATCTCATACATATTTCAGGGGAGTCATTTAGATTTTTTTTTTTTTTTTGTATTTCAAAAGGAACATTATATTGAAATCGGTCATAAAGAATAAATAGATTTAAGAGCTTAAAGTCTTGTACAATTCTGCACTGACTGAATTCATCCTAACACACAGAGTTACTTTTCAATTAAAGAAAGAAATCACTTGTTTTGTCAATTTATGTGGATGGCATTTGTGCCAGGATGTGCATGCACATCACTTTCCTACTTTTGTCCTATCACATGATCAAACCAAATGCATTTATAGAAAGGAAATATTTAGAAAAGCATAACATTTTTGGTTTATAAATAATTTTTTTTATAATAGAGTATTATAAAGTTTTTGAAAAATCACACCACATGAACTAAACTTCATATATTTAATGATTTAAAAACAGAATACGAGTTAAATAGAAAACATTTTTGATTTGGTGTCTGGAAATGCATTACTAAGAGATCTATGAAGGTTCATAAGACAAAAAGGTTGGGAAACACAGATTTCCAACAATTCCTTGCTCATATACAGTAAATATTTAAACGTCCACTGAGGTTCTTCATCAATGTCTTGGTCTCTTATCAGCAGAGATGTGTGATGAACTATGTGACAAACAACATTGTTCTAATATTAAGTTTTCAACCCTCATCCAAGAACATCCAGGATGCTTCAGAATGCTGAAGAAATGCTTCCATTCTACCATTATTTATTTATTGTGACATTTAGTCCCTCCCATAAGTCCCAATCAAGATGCATGCATTTGCAATCAGCATTTTGAGTGCTCAAGGTAATTAAGTACAGATGACACAGCAGTGGAATGGCTGTTTTTTTTCTGTCTGTGCGTGTGTAATTATTTCCCCTCGGTCGACAGAGACCTGAATGAAATAACATGTATGATTAAATGCAAACCGTAAAGTGCCGCTTCTTTTTTCTTAGTGTTTTTTTAACAGAAATGCATTTAAGAAATGGACCTTACGCCATATTCTCAGAAAGAAACAATATGATAGTCAAACGGTCATTATTTGCAGTACTGTATTTCATTACTCAAACTCTGATTCTCTCCAGAGCTTCTTGGCACCAATGCTGTGTGCCACGCACACTGTGTCACATTTTCAGTGACTGTTGTTTGTCCGCACTGAAAACAAAATCACAGCCAATCAGAACATATTTGATGTTTAGAGCGCAACAGTGACCGCCTACTTTGTCTGCAGATTTAGTTTTGGAAGTATTTTTTGCATTCAATTTCTTCATAGTAAAGAGTGGTAAGCCATGAATCAAACCAGAGGAATTACAACCTTATAAATTAGGTACAAGACTGCATATTACTGAGCAACTAAACTACTTCACCTACAAAGCACTGTGATATAGCAATGTCAAACTATTTCCAAAAATTAATTATAAGTATAAAATACAATATATTTGAAGTTTATTGCAAAATATATACAAATATGTAGTTTGAGACGATTACATCATTTACATACTCCATGCAGGAGGGCGGCTCATATGTAATGGCAAGTTTACAATTTTTGGTAAAAGTTCTCCGATTGGTGGAGCTCTCTTCAGAATTATGGGTAGTGTAGTTCTTCATCACAAATCTAGCTGTTAAACATTATTTTTAGAAATTATGTTGAAATTATACTGACTTGCCACTTCTACTAGTAAAGAATAGTTATTCTAGTAAAGATGCGTTTTTGCTGTTTTGTTTGTTTAACGTATAAAAAAAGATAACAATTGTATAAAAACAAATAATTACTCTCTCACTGTGAACACACCTGTGGGAAAAATATCCTAAACATGAGATGTGCTCTAAAAAGTTATTGAAACAATCTGTATAGTATAAAGTGGTATATAAAAAAGGTATATATTAAGTGTTTCAGACTAACTCAGCATACAGTTTAAAGTGGCTTGCCCTCCTGTCAGATGTGTCTGCCTCTTAATGCATTTGAAACATGTTTTCCTCAGTGTATAACTTACAATACAGTTTTACCCTTATCTGTAAAAGTCATGTATTTCCATTTTGCAAAAAGGCTTGTCTTGACAGCAAGCGAGCATGCGTTAGACTTCACTAACTTTATTGAAAGAACGGCTGCGCATATATGTCCATCAAACAGATGCAGCACAATAGAATGAGATTACTGATTTCAACTAAAATGTTTTTTGCTAAAAAAACAAAGAAAATGCATCCAAAAGTGAAAGAACTTCAAACCTCCACCCCTTTACAACAATACCATAAACCTGAGTATGAAGAGTGCATTGCAGCTGTTTGCAGCAGTAACTTTATTTAAAGCGTATGTAAATAAAGCGATGTTCACTTGCTGAAGGCAAGATTCTAGAGGGCACATAAGTCTGAAGTAATGAATTTAGGTAAAGGGGTGCAGAGCCAGTGGTGGTTTTGTAGGCAAACATTAATGCCTTGAATTTTAATGCGAGCAGCTACTGGTAGCCAGTGCAAATTGATGAACAGAGGTGTGACTTGCATTCTTTTCGGCTCATTAAAAATGAATCTTGCTGCCGCGGTTTGGATTAATTGTAAAGGTTTGATAGAACTGGCTGGAAGACCTGCCAAGAGAGCATTGCAATAGTCCAGCCTGGATAGAACAAGAGCTTGAACAAGGAGTTGAGAAGCATGTTCCGAAAGAAAGGGCCTGGTCTTCTTGATGTTGAATAAAGCAAATCTGCAGGACTGGCCAGTTTTAGCAATGTGGTCTGAGAAAGTCAGCTCCATCAATCATAACTCCAAAGTTTCTGGCTGTTTTTGAAGAAGTTATGGTTGATGTGCCTAACTGGATGGTGAAATTGTGATGAAACGATGGGTTTGCTGGAACCACAAGCAGTTCTGTCTTGGCAAGGTTGAGTTGAAGATGATGGTCCTTCATCCAGCAAGAGATGTCTGTTAGACAAGCTGAGATGCGAGCAGCTATCGGCGGATTATCAGGATGGAATGAGAGGTAGAGTTGAGTGTCATCAGCAAAATTAAAAGCATTATTATTATCAGCATTATTTAAAGTCAAAGCCTTTTGTTCAGTATACTGAATATATATATAAATAGATAAATAAATACCTAGTGCCTGAAAGAGTATCCAAAATAATTACAATGCCAAGTGTAACGCTGCAGAAAATGAAGCCAAGTGAGTCTAAATATTATGACATGCTGTAACATGTCATGTGCTTAATTGCTTTCAACAGCATTTGTATTGATATCAAAATATGCATGGCAAGCCACCCAACAAATATTGCCCTTCTAGTAGAAAGCGTTCACAGTGAGTTGCTGGGTGGCGTGGTCCATCGGGCTTTAATGAGCGCACTTCAGCACGGATGCTGTGAAAAGAGCACTTGAATTCAGTGGAGAGTTCCCATAACTTCAGTTGTCATTAATGACACAGAAGTCATTTTCAGCGTCATCCATTCAAACTGATCCGTCTATAGTTTTCTCATTCTGAGATGCTTTGCGTTGGGGTCCTGATCACCCTGTCAGGGTTAATTCTGCAATAACAACGAGTGAATGTACATTATCCCTTACTTAACAATTTTAACAATGTTTAATTGTTAACTTATATCATGTCAGATTGCACTCAGACATGCATGCATTGCTCTTAGCAAACACTTGCCTCTCACACACGCATAAGTAAATGCGCTATACTCTTTTAGATTGACGTACAGAATAACTCTTAAGTCATTCAACAGACTATTCAAAAAGACATTAAGAACAGAATAGCGCATCTCACAAGACACAAACCCAAGCACTTTACTAACCGTGCTCGAAATAGCAACATTTTTTCCCTTCATGCAGCGTCTCCCAAATGCGATTGGCGGGGTGATTGAACTGTGTAATTAAAGTGGAAGTGTAATTAACCCTAAGTAATTAGGGTTGTTAAAGGTCCCCCCGTCAGGCCTCAGGCGCAGGTGTGTGGTTTTGCCATGATTTAATGCCTCCAAAACAGCTTTTGTAACCCTTGTCGGTTACACTTTACTTGAAGGGGTGTGCATAAGACTGACATGACACCTTCATAATCATGACATGACACCTACATAATCATGACATGACACATGTCATGAATATGAAGGGTTTTTATGCATGTTTATGACAACTGTCATTAAGTGTCATTTGCTCAGTTATGTAATTTTTAATGCAAAGATGACATTGTTTGAGATGTCTTTGTTCATATTTGCATTAAAAATGAAGGGTAAGGGTAGGGTTAGGTTAGGGTTAGGTCAAATAATGTCATATTTGCATTAAAAATGACATAACTGAGTGAATGACACTTAATGACAGTTGTCATAAACATGCATAAAACCTCCTTCATATTCATGACATGTGTCATGTCATGATTATGAAGGTGTCATGTCAGTCTTATGCACACCCCTTCAAGTAAAGTGTTACCCCCTTGTCATTATAGTACAGTTATCCAACTGTAAGCCAAGTTTGCTGAAGTATCATTGTTACTACTGTGCATGTAGGATTTTTAACTGAACAATCCCCTAACTGTAAAGTCTGACATTTAATACAAAAAATATCCATTGACTTGTCAATAGTGTAGCCATGTATGAAGCACTTTCAAACCAAACAGCTTTTTGTAGGTCAACGTGCATAAACAACTTGAACACAAGCACAATCTGAAAGGGGAAATATTTTGCCCTCACACAAAATTCCCACTCACATGTATTCCTATTGAAATGAATGGACTATACTGGTGAAAATTCACCAACCAATGGTAAATATGACCGCACCTTAAATATTTACTGGTTTGTAAAGGTGAGCAAATGCTGACAGAATTTTAATTTTTGGGTGAACAATATCATTTAACATCTAATTTACATCTTGACACAAATCTGTGAAATTATTGTTTAAGTAAAATAATAATGTTACTAATAATTAATATCAATATTGTTAATGTAATTAATAATAAAGTTAATCATTTAATAATACAATTAATGCATTAATACTGTTAATTAATATAAAATATATAATATTAATCCATCCATCCATTCTCCAAACTGCTTGTCCTTTGAATGGCTGCGTGGACATGAATTAATATTAATTAAAATATTTTAAAATATAAGGTTATTGTTATTGCGGTTTCATATTCATAACACTTTTTTGTTCTTTTTGCTGCTACAGCAGTGCATGAGATGTCTACAGTAATGTGCACTAATGTTTAACAAAGTTCTCTAAATAGACAGTTTTTCCATTTACTAGGTATTTTCCTCTTTGGTTTCTGGTTTCAACAGGTGGCCAGCGTATATTATTAGTTGCAAACACAACCAAAGCTACAAGTACTCCAAACAGCAGGGATGTAAAAACCCCAAAGCACCTTGTTCTTCATTTTCTTGAACAGCAGCAGTGGTCTGTCTTTAGCTGGATGTAATGAGTGTGCTGGTATTCGGCTCTGCTTAGCTAATGGAGAAACAGTGCAGGGACCCCCAGACGCAGTGAGACACTGAACTCCCACTGGCAATCTAATGAGCCTGGTTTGATAAATGAATAGAGAATGTTTGTGAGGCAGGCCTTTACCTCCCTTCATGAGAAAGCGCTGAGGTACAATAACAGACTCAGATCAGAACCTAAATTGACTTTCTTACAGGAAGAAAAAGCAGGTGCTGAGTGACAATTCGACCTCGATGGGAAGGATACAGGAAGCTCAAAGGTTTGTTAGTGCAGATGAGGTGGAATAAAGACTTTAATGAGCAGAGTCAGACTAAAGAGCAGCAATAGCAGCAGCTCATTAGTCAATGTGAACTCTATACCCTCAACTAAACACACAAACTTCTTACAATGTCACAGATTGTTCAGCTAAAATCCCCTGATGATTTCCCAGCATTCCTTTTATCATATACATTCTGCAAAGGGACTTTTGTTATGTTTTCTTGCAATGTACAAAGCATAGCAATATTTGAACTATATTTTAATGTAAACAGCACATTGTCATTGTTTTGAAGCGATGAATTTTAAGCTTAAACTGCACAAAATGTCAAAATGGTTCCAGATTAGCTAAAAATGGTAGTTTCTAAAATCATATTGTTATTAATCCAGGAGAAAAACAACACCAGTATGAAAAGAAAAACTATTTTGAATACATAGAACAGATAAATATTCCATCGGTTCTTGAACAACACATGCTCAAAACAAAATGCTTAACGAATGACACCAAATTTGGTAACTTTAAATCTGTTTGTCTTCAATTTAGTTTCGAGGCACATACCTACTGTATGTCACTTCCCTTCATGCAAGACTGTGACATATGCAAGTATTTGAATAAATAAGGTAACAACAAGGCTAACAAGACTATTAAGTAGTCAAGTCAAGTCACCTTTATTTGTATAGTGCTTTATACAATATAGATTGTGTCAAAGCAGCTTTACAGTGTTAAACAGGAAAAATGTGAGCTGATAATGCAAGACGACAACAGATTAAAGTCAGTTTATCAGTTAGAGTGTAGTCTCGTGTGTCCAGACTTCTGATTGTCAGGATAAAATCAGGTCTATTTTGCACTTTGCAGCCTTTTTAGCCATGAAGGAAGAACAAAAGAGAATGGGCTTGTCCAAATACCCACACTTGCAGTATTTGCACTTGACCACTTGTCTATCTACATGACGTATTTCCTGTTTTTGGCCCATGTGTTCAAGTGGGTGTGAAGACCACAAGTGTGTGTAGAGCTTTTTGTTACCCGATGGGACACACTTATAGTGTTGTAAAATTGCTAGTGTTTACAGAGCTTTATTAGTTTTTCAATACTTTGCATTTTAAAATAAACGTCTGAATGACTGTTCAGGAGTCTCTAACAGATGACACAATTTAGTAATTGTGGTGCTTCTGATTAAGTGATAAAAAGCAGTTGCAAATGTTGTACAAAATAAACATGCCTTTGCATCAATAAAATGTGCAACACTGTGTGTTTTACTACCAAATTATATGTAATATCTAAGTTTATTATTAATATTTAACTTACACTGGAAAGGTTTCCGTGACATCTAGTGAGATCATGCCAAAAAGTCTCATGATTGATATCCAGAACATGATGTTGTTTGCATGTGCTCTAGAGTGGCCAAGACTGCAGGTGGGTATACGGACAGGCCCAATGTTTGAATAACATGTAAAGTGCAGTTACTAGATGGGCAGACCTCTGACAATGTTGTTGGGTCATACAGTGATTCTCAACTCTGGTCCTGGGGACTCACAGCTCTGCACATTTTGTATGTCTCTCTATCTGACACATTCTGTTCAGTTCATAGAGCCTTCTCCCTAACAAGCTAATTATCTGAATCAAGTGTGTTAAATAAGGAAGACATACAAAATGTGCTGACGTATTTCCTGTTTTTGGCCCATGTGTTCAAGTGGGTGTGAAGACCACAAGTGTGTGTAGAGCTTTTTGTTACCCGATGGGACACACTTATAGTGTTGTAAAATTGCTAGTGTTTACAGAGCTTTATTAGTTTTTCAATACTTTGCATTTTAAAATAAACGTCTGAATGACTGTTCAGGAGTCTCTAACAGATGACACAATTTAGTAATTGTGGTGCTTCTGATTAAGTGATAAAAAGCAGTTGCAAATGTTGTACAAAATAAACATGCCTTTGCATCAATAAAATGTGCAACACTGTGTGTTTTACTACCAAATTATATGTAATATCTAAGTTTATTATTAATATTTAACTTACACTGGAAAGGTTTCCGTGACATCTAGTGAGATCATGCCAAAAAGTCTCATGATTGATATCCAGAACATGATGTTGTTTGCATGTGCTCTAGAGTGGCCAAGACTGCAGGTGGGTATACGGACAGGCCCAATGTTTGAATAACATGTAAAGTGCAGTTACTAGATGGGCAGACCTCTGACAATGTTGTTGGGTCATACAGTGATTCTCAACTCTGGTCCTGGGGACTCACAGCTCTGCACATTTTGTATGTCTCTCTATCTGACACATTCTGTTCAGTTCATAGAGCCTTCTCCCTAACAAGCTAATTATCTGAATCAAGTGTGTTAAATAAGGAAGACATACAAAATGTGCAGAGTAGGTCCGGAGTTGAGAACCAATGATCTATCACAGACTGGAAGAATGTAGCTTTATGAATGGAGGAAACAAACCAAACAGAGCAGTTCTTACCCAAGAGGTTTCTCCATACGACCGCACAACGAACCCACCACCTCTCCCAATGTACAAAAAGCCTGGCCAAGGAAATCCTGCAAAGAGAGAGTGCATTAAAGAGGACCGGGGCCATTTTTCAACATGGCAAGATGAAAGGTCAGTATTTCAAGTTGTCTATTTATAGTATTTATTAGATTTCTTCTACTTTATCTGTAATCAATGGGTAAGAGTGAAGATAAGCTTTGATTTATCAACTTGTGCAAATAACTTCAAAGTTTAGTACAATATATGGACAAAATTATGTAAACACCAAAACACCACAGCCCTGTGTGCTTGTTCAGCTTTTAATTTCAAAACCATAAGCATTTATAAGTTGTCCCTCACTAAAAGCATGCTCCATTCTGGGAAGGCTTTCGAGTAGGTGTTGGAACATGACTATGTGGATTTTCTCTGTGGCGATGAGGTCTGGCTTGCAGTCAGTGTTCCAACTCATCCCTAAGGTGGTCGGTGGAGCTCAGGTTTGGGATTGGTGCAAGCCTGTTTAAGTTCTTTCACAGTAAACCCAGTAAATCTTTTCTTTACGGACCTAGCTTTGCCCACCAGGGCATTGCTATGCTGAAGCAGAAAATACCCCAGACTGTTGCCATATAGTTAGATTCTCTAGAATGTCATTGTTTGACATGATTTTATTTTAGGCTTTTACAGTTAAATGAGTGGAATCCACTGCCATAAATATACTGTATCTCTGTGGTAATTACAGTGCATAAAATACATATAAAATAAAATAAAAAATGTTTAAATCAAATTTCAAGTTTAATAACCAATATACAATTGCTTTAAAGGAGTTGTAAAATATGCTGGATATTCTTTTTAATATAAGGATGGGGAACAAAGACTATAGCTGTCAAGCTTCAGAAAGGACTATGAAAGCAATAATACAATCAAAAAACACTTTATTTTAAAGTCTGAAACTGTTCACACGCCATGTGGAAAAGTTGTCATCCCTATGATAAACAATCTGAAGTGAAGCACAATATTTTGCTGAGAAAAAACATAAGAATTCAAATGATTTTCTTGGCAGAGTTGTGAAATTCCACCCCTCTGACCTTCGCAACAACAGTTTTTATAAGGGTAGGTGATACTGTTTGTGCAATGAAGTCTGCATGCTGAAAATGATAGCTCTTCATTTACTTTATTCTGTATTAATAAAAATGTGCATCAATGGAAAGTGCAGTGGAGCGAGAATGATCAAAGGAAACAGGAGAAAATGAAAATAAGACATCCAGAGAATAAGAATGAAAATGGGGCCAATTGCTTTGCATTAGCAGATGTGTTTGTATTTTTCAAAGACATAATTTCAGTGTAATAGTGGGGACTAATTGTGACCAACGCGACTATAGTCAAGCGCAGATCAGTATTGAAGTGCACAGGGAATAAGCAACAGTCATATTTAAAGCAGTTTAAATTCATATTGAGTACTGATTGATGTTCACTTGGATATTTTTCCCCATCGAGGGGAAATAACTTAATACCCTGTCATTTATAGTCGTATGGTAAAATGTATAATTTTAATTGTGTAACGTTTCGTTAAAAATAACTACAAAATGTCATGCCTTTGAAAAATAAAGAGAACAACAGAAGGCGCTGCTTTAGCGCGTCTCGGTCTCATTGAGCATCTTTCTGGCACATGCCACAAACATGAACCACAGCTAATACTCATCTTTAAAAGGCTTAATTTAGATTATTTTACATTAAATGCATCATATAAGTCACTTTGAAATAAATCACAGTAGGCCTATGTATCATGATAAAAAAAGCAACTTTACAGTCTGGAAATACTTTAGGCTATAGCAAATTATTTCTCGGACCCCCAATCACTTTAAGAACCGCTGGTCTACACAGAAGAAAGCCCTGTCTAGATTCTACCCCAGTATGAGTTGTGTGCAGCTATTCATTAGCCTGTTTTTTTGATGAAAAAAGATTAAATGTAGTTGCAATAAATGCGTTAAGAACCCGTACAACTGCAGCAGTGGAGGACTATTATTAAGCTGCG
>NW_015506283.1:103865-104352 GCF_001515645.1 Sinocyclocheilus grahami
GCAGCAGAATAATAGTCCTCCACTGCTGCAGTTGTACGGGTTCTTAACGCATTTATTGCAACTACATTTAATCTTTTTTCATAAAAAAAACAGGCTAATGAATAGCTGCACACAACTCATACTGGGGTAGAGTCTAGACAGGGCTTTCTTCTGTGTAGACCAGCGGTTCTTAAAGTGATTGGGGGTCCGAGAAATAATTTGCTATAGCCTAAAGTATTTCCAGACTGTAAAGTCGCTTTTTTTATCATGATACATAGGCCTACTGTGATTTATTTCAAAGTGACTTATATGATACATTTTATGTAAAATAATCTAAATTAAGCCTTTTAAAAGACGAGTATTAGCTGTGGTTCATGTTTGTGGCATGTGCCAGAAAGATGCTCAATGAGACCGAGACGCGCTAAAGCAGCGCCTTCTGTTGTTCTCTTTATTTTTCAAAGGCATGACATTTTGTAGTTATTTTTAACGTAACGTTACACAATTAAAA
>NW_015506283.1:104498-139001 GCF_001515645.1 Sinocyclocheilus grahami
ACTACATTATATAACTCTAACAGTAGGCTATTTAATATCTGTTGTTCTCCGGTTGTCAGTCAAAATGGCAGTTCTTGTGTGAACATAGGCCTATATATACCCAAAGCCAATTTATTATTCTTTCCTTTTTGTCTTGGTGTTTAAAATATTTATTTTGAAACAAATTAATTAATTAATTTCTTAATTTAACAAACAAACAGACTTACTGGGTGAGCAGGGTTGGCTATGACAGCTGTCATATCATACACCCTGCCATGCCCAGCTGATGCAAAGAATATAATTTATATCTACACAGAAGAAAGCCCTGTCTAGACTCTGCCCAGGTATGAGTTGTGTTGAGCCATTCATAAGCCAGTTTGTTTGACAAATAAAGATTAAATGTAGTTGCGATAAATGTGTTAAGAATCAATACAACTGCAGCAGTGGAGGACTATTATTCTGCTGCGTGATACTTCGGAAGAACTGATGATGGCACGGTTTGATCTTCAGCTGACCAATCAGCAGAAAGGGGCATTTAATTCCCGCCCACGTGTAGAAATCCAATATTCAAGCCGTTTATTCATTTTTCCACCCATGAACGAAAAACTAAAATTTAAGATGAATTTTCGTTTTTCGTTTTTTGGAAAAAACTAAAAAAACTAAAAAGGAGCCGTTTTCTAATTTTTCTACTTTCAATATTAAATAAAAAAACGAATGATACACGGATTCTGAGGCACCCCACAGATTATTTCATGTAATTCTGAGTTTTCCCCTTCAGCAAACTTTGAAGCATCTCCCCATTACTCAAGCCAATGAAGTGCACTTCCTGTGATGCCAAGTTGAGAGGGTGGACAAAATAATTCACCATTTTAAGGACAACAGGTCTAGCTAGATGATTTACTTTATAAAAAAACTGTAAAAATTAACTAAAGTGATTGGGCTAACCCCAATCTCGATGGTGTGGAAAAAGTACTGTTATGTTTGACATAACGTTGCCATTAGTTCTCACATGTCCTGTAACCAAATGTGGCACAGCAATTATGGATATGAAAACCCAAATGAGATTTGAGCGATACGGTGAAGGGGACGAATTTCAGTCTGTTCCTTACACAAAAGTTACCATGTGACTTCAGAAAACTTTAAATATAGCGAATGTGTTAAATATGAGATACTTTTTTGCCAGCTTGCAGTCACTTTATGCTTTTGTTGTATGGAAAAGAGCAATGTGATTGTTGTGATCCTTGAATAAATAAAATATTTTGGATGGTGAACTTTTTGTCATAAATTTAGACACTAGTCTTTGCTCACTGAGTTCACACTCAGTTATTTATGAAATGCTACATTTTCACTGACACAGAAATTCCCATGAGCACTTGTCCTACCGCTCCTCTAATTACTGCGGGCGACTAAATTCTCAATTTGTATAATCTACCTTTATTCTCTATAAACTCTATGACGACCTCCTTCTCCACATCTGTCTTTCTCCATCTATCTCTCACGGTTTCCTCCTCTATCTCTGCATGCGTGGTTTTCTCCCTGCTGCCTCTCTTAATTTTCACCTGAGGACATAGTCGCTCTTTGCCTTTCAACACATTCTATAATTGTTTTGTGCAGAATTCCATTTGGGAGTGGACAAGCAGTGTTTGTCTTTCTAAGTCAGGGGGGAAGAGAGTAATATTGATTTCTGGGTGACTAAGGGAGGGAGTAAAGCACCAGGAGGTACTGTGTCTGATTTGTTAGATAATTTAGAGGTGGTAATTTTCAGGGATGGAACCTGTATGCTCACTGGAGTCACTGAGGGTGTTTTCAATTACTCTTGTGCATGATGTGTGAAGAGATCAGTTTATCTGTCTCATTATAGCTAGTGTGTCCGCATGCTAGCCGCAGGAAACAATAGCAGTGCAGATGCTCTGGAGCTCTGCCTGTGATATGGCAGATTCACAGAGAAGTGTACAGCTGGTTTAGATCAATGGTGTTGTTGGCGGGTGGTTTCGTAAATGCCATGATGTGTTTCGTTAAACAGTTCCACTTTGCCACATTGATGGATGCCCAGTCTCCTGTGCTATAAACGCTGAATTAACTAGCATTAAATGACCTTAGTTTCACTACTACCTGACTCTTGTTAGTTTGCTTTGTAAATGCCAAGGGATTACCAAAAATCCTAGACTCATAAAATTAAACGTTCCAATTAGAACCAAAATGGTTTTGCAGCCTTATGTCAAAGAGAACCTTTGTAAGTTACATAAACACTGTGTAATTCTTAAATTTTGTAGAAAACAACTTATATATAATGGATAGTGTGTATATACACAATACACTGATCTAAAAAACTGACATTAAATCAAGAAAATGTTAATCTCCAAGAAAAATTATGCTATACTACAGAAAAAAATCTCTTTACAAGAAGAGGGTTCTTGGAAGTTTCTTCCTGCCTATGGAAATGGAATAACATCTGTTGATAGCTGGATAATGGATGGGTTAAATAATTGATTTACTGATTGATAGGCACAGTTGATATTGATATTGGGACGCCGCACACAAGTGCATATCCTTTTGAGATATCAATTATAATCAATTTGAATAAAACACAAGACTACATTATATAACTCTAACAGTAGGCTATTTAATATCTGTTGTTCTCCGGTTGTCAGTCAAAATGGCAGTTCTTGTGTGAACATAGGCCTATATATACCCAAAGCCAATTTATTATTCTTTCCTTTTTGTCTTGGTGTTTAAAATATTTATTTTGAAACAAATTAATTAATTAATTTCTTAATTTAACAAACAAACAGACTTACTGGGTGAGCAGGGTTGGCTATGACAGCTGTCATATCATACACCCTGCCATGCCCAGCTGATGCAAAGAATATAATTTATATCTACACAGAAGAAAGCCCTGTCTAGACTCTGCCCAGGTATGAGTTGTGTTGAGCCATTCATAAGCCAGTTTGTTTGACAAATAAAGATTAAATGTAGTTGCGATAAATGTGTTAAGAATCAATACAACTGCAGCAGTGGAGGACTATTATTCTGCTGCGTGATACTTCGGAAGAACTGATGATGGCACGGTTTGATCTTCAGCTGACCAATCAGCAGAAAGGGGCATTTAATTCCCGCCCACGTGTAGAAATCCAATATTCAAGCCGTTTATTCATTTTTCCACCCATGAACGAAAAACTAAAATTTAAGATGAATTTTCGTTTTTCGTTTTTTGGAAAAAACTAAAAAAACTAAAAAGGAGCCGTTTTCTAATTTTTCTACTTTCAATATTAAATAAAAAAACGAATGATACACGGATTCTGAGGCACCCCACAGATTATTTCATGTAATTCTGAGTTTTCCCCTTCAGCAAACTTTGAAGCATCTCCCCATTACTCAAGCCAATGAAGTGCACTTCCTGTGATGCCAAGTTGAGAGGGTGGACAAAATAATTCACCATTTTAAGGACAACAGGTCTAGCTAGATGATTTACTTTATAAAAAAACTGTAAAAATTAACTAAAGTGATTGGGCTAACCCCAATCTCGATGGTGTGGAAAAAGTACTGTTATGTTTGACATAACGTTGCCATTAGTTCTCACATGTCCTGTAACCAAATGTGGCACAGCAATTATGGATATGAAAACCCAAATGAGATTTGAGCGATACGGTGAAGGGGACGAATTTCAGTCTGTTCCTTACACAAAAGTTACCATGTGACTTCAGAAAACTTTAAATATAGCGAATGTGTTAAATATGAGATACTTTTTTGCCAGCTTGCAGTCACTTTATGCTTTTGTTGTATGGAAAAGAGCAATGTGATTGTTGTGATCCTTGAATAAATAAAATATTTTGGATGGTGAACTTTTTGTCATAAATTTAGACACTAGTCTTTGCTCACTGAGTTCACACTCAGTTATTTATGAAATGCTACATTTTCACTGACACAGAAATTCCCATGAGCACTTGTCCTACCGCTCCTCTAATTACTGCGGGCGACTAAATTCTCAATTTGTATAATCTACCTTTATTCTCTATAAACTCTATGACGACCTCCTTCTCCACATCTGTCTTTCTCCATCTATCTCTCACGGTTTCCTCCTCTATCTCTGCATGCGTGGTTTTCTCCCTGCTGCCTCTCTTAATTTTCACCTGAGGACATAGTCGCTCTTTGCCTTTCAACACATTCTATAATTGTTTTGTGCAGAATTCCATTTGGGAGTGGACAAGCAGTGTTTGTCTTTCTAAGTCAGGGGGGAAGAGAGTAATATTGATTTCTGGGTGACTAAGGGAGGGAGTAAAGCACCAGGAGGTACTGTGTCTGATTTGTTAGATAATTTAGAGGTGGTAATTTTCAGGGATGGAACCTGTATGCTCACTGGAGTCACTGAGGGTGTTTTCAATTACTCTTGTGCATGATGTGTGAAGAGATCAGTTTATCTGTCTCATTATAGCTAGTGTGTCCGCATGCTAGCCGCAGGAAACAATAGCAGTGCAGATGCTCTGGAGCTCTGCCTGTGATATGGCAGATTCACAGAGAAGTGTACAGCTGGTTTAGATCAATGGTGTTGTTGGCGGGTGGTTTCGTAAATGCCATGATGTGTTTCGTTAAACAGTTCCACTTTGCCACATTGATGGATGCCCAGTCTCCTGTGCTATAAACGCTGAATTAACTAGCATTAAATGACCTTAGTTTCACTACTACCTGACTCTTGTTAGTTTGCTTTGTAAATGCCAAGGGATTACCAAAAATCCTAGACTCATAAAATTAAACGTTCCAATTAGAACCAAAATGGTTTTGCAGCCTTATGTCAAAGAGAACCTTTGTAAGTTACATAAACACTGTGTAATTCTTAAATTTTGTAGAAAACAACTTATATATAATGGATAGTGTGTATATACACAATACACTGATCTAAAAAACTGACATTAAATCAAGAAAATGTTAATCTCCAAGAAAAATTATGCTATACTACAGAAAAAAATCTCTTTACAAGAAGAGGGTTCTTGGAAGTTTCTTCCTGCCTATGGAAATGGAATAACATCTGTTGATAGCTGGATAATGGATGGGTTAAATAATTGATTTACTGATTGATAGGCACAGTTGATATTGATATTGGGAGTATAAATTAATTTAATGGATCAATTGACTGATTGACAAAGTTGATGCTGACTAATTGATTGGAAGACAGTTGATTTTTTTCATACAGTTCATGGGCAGGGGGTATGGATGGATGGATGGATGGCTGAACTGACAGTTAATGTCAGGCATGGTGAATATATTTTGGGATGATTGGTTGTTTGATTGGAACACGAAAGAAATAAAGACATAGAAGGATCATGGCCACATTCCATGACGAGCACAGATGAGACCACCGTAGTAAATTTGCATCTTTTACTCTAAACCCATCATCAGTGTGTAAAATGTTACCTCAGGGATCCGCTTGAGCACCAAAACACAGCTTCAAACTACTATCTCTGTGAGAGCTTCTCTAATCACACATCTCTATTAACCCACATTTACCTCTTTATTGTCATATGAACAGACCTGCTGATTACAAGCACTGTGAGATGGTTTTACTGTGGGACTAGTGTGTATGATGCCATCCTAAATTCACAATGGCCTAGAGGAGGTCAACAGGGTAAGCGTTTATGGAGTCTGAGAGGAAATGTGGATAGGAGACTTACATGTTTTGAAAGGTTGCTGCTCTTGGAGTCGACATCATACCTGAAAAACCAAAGATAAGGACATACTGAGAAGGGGCACACAAACAGAATAACCAGTTTTTTGTTTGTATATTCATCATTTTTGTATTTATTGCTTATATCATATCAAATTACCAGCTGGCCCAGAAAGATTTGATAAATTTGCTTTTAGCTGAAGTTCCTGAAATGAACTGACTCCTTCCAAACGTACAAGCATAGCTCACTTTGACTAATCTAAATGTCGCCATGTTCTGGGGCAACAACCTAACTGAAAAGAAAACACATAAGTGACAGATTTGTAACACTCTCTAGCACACTCCACGTGCCACAAATATATTGTTCCTTATGTGAAGTGCACTAGAGATCTCACTGACAATCTGTCATTCGTATGTTGCTAAGCTAAGGTGAAGAATCAAAACAATATATTAAATTTTATTTTGAATTAGATGTATAATCACTACTTTTCTTCAATAAATATATTTAGAATCAACATTTCTTTCAACTTTGTTCACCATATTGGATGAATTTTTGCACTGACCTCAACGCAATGCATTCTGGGATTGTTGCCCACTTTTGAAAATGCTGTCTGCAGCAGATCTGAAATTATTTGGTCTGATATTTATGCATGATTTACCTTTTTTTTTTTTTTAATGGCAGTTTCAGCCTCTTTGCCATAACTGGGGCAGCCAAATCAGATAAAACCCAGCTGTGTGTTAAGCATAATAACTGACTTACCCTTTCAATTTTGACATTTATTTTAATATTTGGCTGAGACAACTATTTGAAAATCTGGAATCTGAGGGTGCAAAAAAAAAAAAATCTAAATACTGAGAAAATCGCCTTTAAAGCTGTCTAAATGAAGTTCTTAGCAATGCATATTACTAATCAAAAATTAAGTTTTGATATATTTATGGTCAGAAATTTACAAAATATCTTCATGGAACATGATCTTTTCTTAATATCCTAATGATTTTTGGCATAAAAGAAAAATTTATAATTTTGACCCATACAATGTAATTTTGGCTATTGCTAAAAATATACCCCAGCGACTTAAGACTGGTTTTGTGGTCCAGGGTCACATACAGTATATGTGTCTGAATGATTTAAGTGTATGAATGAGGTGAATGTTACATAAGAAGTCCCAAAAGGGACTGTAATGTTCTATTCAGCTATACGTCTTCACATTCATAAATACTGCATGGCCCCAGAGTGAAATAAAAACATACATTTACGCAGGCTTAACCCTGGCAGTCTGGCACACACACACACACACACACACACACACACACACACACACACACACACACACAACTAGCTTGCTTCCAAACTCAAATACACACAAGTACACACAACCAGAAGTGATGAAATTACTGATGGAACAAGTCTACACCCTTGAGGGAGCTTTTGGAAGGTGGGAAACTCATCAGGGTTGAGATGCTCTTGGCAGAGGTGCAAACTAACTGACTTTAATGCAGTACCGACAGAGTATATTGTGCACATTTAATTGATTCTTCAACAAGATTCTTCAGCATGTTATTCTACAGAAAAAAAGTGTTTGGTTTCTTCATCTCTGAAATGACTTGAAAAGTAGCCCAAAAAGTAGCTTTCTGATTCAGATGTCGTCACATAATGGAAGTGAAATTATCTGCGAATACACTTCGTCAAATACTCTCTTGAGTAACCATTCGTGACAGTGGGCAACCATTGTTCTTGCAAAAAACTGTTCTGGCTCCATCAAGACTGTTCTGAACCCACAAATAGTTATCTGGAGTGACATCTGGGCTTTAAGTGAAACACTTCAGGACATCTATATTTGTGGTTTTAAGCCATTACCATGGTTCTTTTGCATGTTCCAGTAGGTTTGAGATAATTGTCCTGTGGGCGGATGAACTGAACTCTAAGCCCCCATCCTCTTGCATACATGCAGCAGGTCTTCGCCTCAGGAGATTCCCATACTTAGCACTATCCATTTTTTCCTTCTTTCCTGGAAATTTACAAGACCCTGCCACAAAGGTCCATCCCCAAAATGTGAAGCTGCCACCACCCTTGTTCACTCTAGCATAATGTTCTGTGCCATGTTAGGAATCTGCCAAACTGCAGCCCAAAAGCTCTTCAAATAACAAATACACTCTTATCTCAGAATCTTCTCCCGAACTCAAACTAATAATTTGTTGTTCCAGACATGCGGTTTTGGTGGCTGTTCAGTTTTTCCACATCATCTCCTCATAAATAAACCTCTCTTTACCTTCAGATGTATTTAAGCCTTGCAAATGTTCTCATATTCTTGCCATGATTCATGATCTCATTTATGTTTGGTATGATCTTCAGAATTCTGACTCCTTGACCTTCATGGTCTATTGTATTCCTGGAAATGGATACGAATGCTCCCAGACAGAGGTCCATTTATTCATACAAATGGACTCAAATCAAGCAGCTATTGACAAAATAGAAGGATTGTTATTTTATACCCAATAATCCCAAAAAAATGTGTTACAGTACAATACAGTGACAAATGCTTAAAACAAATCACTCTTAAAAAATGGTGCTAAATAGCACTTAAAGTGGTTTATTGGCTCGTAATCATAGGGGAACCACTTCAAGTGCTATATAGCACCTATTTTTAAAAGATGTCATACCGCACCTTTGTCAAATGGTGTTATGTAGAACCATGAGAGGAACCCCATTCTCCTCCTTAGATTTTAGATATGTTACTCCACTCTTAAATGTTTGCTATGAATGGGAATTTACTACAATGGCAAAAGCTGTTTTGAATGACTATTATCTTTTCTGAGGTCAGAAAGTCTTGTATGGGGGCCCTGAAATATTTCCTTTTAGGGGGCCATTGGGGCAAAATGTTTGAGAACCACGAAATACAGTGTACTTAATGTCGTTTTTTAATCCTTTCCCCAACTTAACTAAGAGACTAATAGGGAGTTAGAGAACTAAGCAGGGGCTTAATGGGTTCTTTGTATGGCAGTAATGCTATATACTGTAGCACCTCAGAACCACTTAAGAACCCATGAAGAATAATTTTTTTGTGTGTATATTACGTTCTGATCTTTTCTTAAATTAGCTTCAAGTTTTTATATTAGTGCATTTTGCTAGCACATTTAATTATATATTTATTTATTTTTTCAGTTTTGTCACCATCATTTAATCACTCACTGTGCTTGGAAATTTCCTCTCAGACTGTCCAAACTGACACTGAAAGGCTCCTTGTTCCCAGAAGTCAAGTGCAAAGCCTCATTCTTTAAACAAACAAATCACCTCTAGACTAAATTCCAAGACTATTAATAAGAAACTCTTCCCAGAGTCCTCCAGATATCACACCACTGAAGGCAAACATGATACAATGAAAATGTGTCCTCAGAATATTTAGTACTGTTCTTTCTTAATACTGCAATAATGTCAGAAGATATTTAAAGTGCAAACAAAAATTATAGGTTGTTTTTTATTTGTTTGATTGTTGTTTTTCAAGCCTACAGAATAAAATAGTGGCTGAGGTAGAGTTACTGGAGTCTTTTTACCAGGACAAACATCTGATGAAAGAGACGTAAGGTGCAGTCACATTTTCCGTTGTTTGGCAAATTTTCATGGGTTAAATCCAGGCGATTGGGAGTTTTGCATGAGGGTAGAAGTTTGCCCCTCACAGATTTTGCAACATGTTCAAGTTTGTCACATAGATTCGCCTCACTGACCAACAGGAAGCTGTTTAGTTTGATATTTTAATTCAAATTTACTTATGAAATTATTTAAAATAGATATGAATTTCCATAAGATTGAGATTTTGTTTTAGATACCATTAATTAATTCTGCTATAAAGACTAACAATTTACAAAAAACAAACAGCTGCTCTTGCTCTCCTTCCCTGAGAAACAAGTGGCAGAAAAGAAATGATGTGTGCATACATAGAGACGCTCGATGTAGCCATCACAGCAGATTGTAACGTGGTCTGCTGTCTGCCCACACATTCAACAGACCCTAAAGGGAATGACACACACACAGCTTCCCGTAACACTCTGACTAAACCGCATTATGCTTCTCTCTATTTATAGCGACACATGCTGATGCTGATGGGAATTTGTCATTCTAACGCACACAAAATCCAAACGAGTAGCAATGAAACATGACAGATTTATCATAAATTGCATTGCTAATGCTACCGTTTGCTCAGATGAAGTAAGATCAAAATCAATACAGAGCAACAGGCTGGCTGCATTGTGGAATTGTCTATAGGGAGAAAAAAAATTCAAAGTATCAGAAAAATGTGAGTGGTGCTGCCTGTATATAACTTGTTTTGATGTTGTGATGCTACGATGTTGTTGATGGTTTCCAGAACATTGCTAAGTGGTTACTAGGCTATTCTGAATGATTTTTAACTTGTTGCTATGCTGATGGTTTCTTGCTAGGTGGCTGCTTGGTATGTGATGCAGTTGCTAGTAAGATCTGGGTGGTTGCCAAGGCGTTGCTATTCAGTTGCTACTGAGTGCTGGATGGTTGCTAGAGCAGTAGCTAGGTGGTTTCTATAGTGCTAGTTATATATTGCTAGAGAGTGCTGGGTGGTTGCTATGAAGCTAGGGATTGTTGCTAGGGTATAGTGATGTAATGCTCAACACTGAAGCTCCGAAGCTTGTGTCAAAAATACAACACATTTAACATCAAAGCAATGTATCGGAGCTTGATTCGTTTTGCCAAAAGCACGTGATCTATGGCGTTTGAAGCTTCATCTGAAAACCATGTGACTGCTTCAGTATCTGGTTCAAACGAAGTGAACCTCAGCGACATTTCCTTTACATTATATTGCTTTATAATGCATAAGCATTGTTTTTTTTCAATATCGTAATTAAACATTTAGCTCAAATTAACTTTGCCTATGGACTGAGACAGAGTTCAAATAGACAGAACGCAGATTTAATTTATGAATTTGTGTCAGAGTGTAGCTCCAACCAGCTCCAAAACACCTGCTTGGAAGTGTCTTGCAACCCTGAGAACCTTGATTAGCTGATTAGGGTTGGAGCTAAAATCTGTAGGACAGTGGCCCTCCAGGAACTGAATTTGACACCAATGTTCTAGATGTTCAAATCCCTAACCCGAAGTATGAGCATTAGTGATAGTGATGTTTGCTCAGGAAAGCTTGCAATAAAAAGAAGAAACAGACAGAGGTTGTTTCCAAAATCAGTGATGGATACTTTGAGCTGGGCTTTAATTAGATTATGGTCTTATGAGGGGAGTTGACGCTTGCCTGTTTCTCATTAAGAAGGACGAACAACATCATTAAAGCACAGACATCATGAATAATTCTCTTCTGCCCAGTCACAATGCAACAGAGATAAAGCCATAAAGAGAGAGAGAAAAATAGGACTAGAAAAGCAACAATTATTGAAGGATCTATGAATCCTGAAATATATCTAGGGTTACATATAGCTCAACCTCACGTTTATCTATTAATTCTCTCTGTGCTTCTTCCATTTATTTGTGGGGCTCAGTCCCCCTTGTTGTCATGGTGATGTGCCATGTCATCCTTATCAGCGGTGCTTTGGTTTCGCTATCGTCTCGGAGGCACTGCCCACATGACCTCGTGACCCCTCTCATGTCTGCCGCAGATTTACAGACCCAGTATGACAGGCCGTCGAGCGGGGACACCGATCCACAGAGACAACACACACACACACACACACACACACGCACACATACACGCTCTGCCTGCAGACATAAACACTCATGCTGAAGCCTAGAGACACACACAAATTCCTCATACACACGCTTGGGCCAACGGATTCAGAATGACTCATATCTGTTCCTAAATACACCCATAAATGCCTAAATATACAGACACAAACACATTTAGACTGACACAAAATAATAAATATTAGCACACACGCACATACACAAATGAACATGCGCACAGGCCGGATTTATAACGTCTGTTGCAAAGATCCAAGGTTTGGACACACGTCTCAATTAAAATGGAAAACTATAAATATAAAATTAAAGCTAATTTAAAATATTATTAAATACTATTATATTATAAACTGTAAATAATAGTAAAATAACACTGATGCCAATAATTATTTTCACGTTATGGTCAATAACTGATAAATTTCTTATATAATTATATATACAAAATAAAACACAAACTAAAATCAGTTATTTTAAATGCTGCAAGTGAATTTTCGCATCACAAAATGATAATGTGTAGTGTGTAAAAATCAATATTAATTTTGGAACTGGGTTAAGACTACTTTAAAAAGTGTTTTTAATATTACCTTTGCTGTCACCTACAATTAATATAAATGTAAAAATAGCAGAACTAAGCATGCACAATTTTAAATATCCAATACTAAATGATACTGATAGATTTTAAAAAGTTTACCATCAACCGATAACTAATATGGTACCACCGTGCATTACATACTCTCATGGAAAAGTGACTCAAAATACTTATACAGGAAATCAGGAAATGTGTCAGTAAACTAAAATTCATATTTCCATAACTATAGAATCGTATATTTTTTCCTGTAACTACACTGTCAGGGTAAGAGACCTTGACCGGTGTCCATACAGTGTTGCTCACACAGTATGTGTGATTCGTGAGAAGGTGTTTTGGTTGTGACATCTGCTTATAAAATCACACAAATCATAAGATGACAGTTATTGTACAGTTGGGTTTACAGTATCTGACACATCTGTTGTTGAAGCGTGCTCCAGTGTTTGATGTACCAAGATGCCATGCCTAATAATAACCTTACAATACAAGTTTTTCTTGTCAAAGTGGTTTCATATTTCAGGATTACACTTTTATGTGGATTAAATGTTTATGTTACCCGCCAATTAATTTGCACCAAACGTTCTTTAAAAAAACTTGTTTAAAACTAATTAGTGCATTGAAGGTGTGGGCTGGTGAAAAATCTGAATTAGTTGACACTTATAAATGCATAAAAAAATGAAAATAAGTTTACAATCATGGGGACACCTCAGTTTTAGTCCACTCAACCACAATGTATTCTTAAACTTGAATGTATGTTAATTACTGTATTTTTAATTGCATAACACATCACCTGCCCAAAGTGTATACAAATTGCCAAAAATTGTGCATATAAAAAGAGACAAATTCCAATATTTTAGCTATAATGTCAGAGTCATGGGTTTGACTCCCAGGGAATGTATTAACACCCTTTTAGAAAAAGAAAGTGTGCTTAATTGTACTGAATGTGCATAATATATTAATGAAATAAAGGCACTTAAGTATACTTAGAGTAAATACACTTCCAAAATCAACATATCGTTTCAACATTATACAGGTGCATCTCAATAAATTAGAATGTCATGGAAAAGTTCATTTATTTCAGTAATTCAACTCAAATTGTGAAACTTGTGCATTAAATAAATTAAATGCACACAGACTGAAGTAGTTTAAGTCTTTGGTTATTTTAATTGTGATGATTTTGGCTCACATTTAACAAAAACCCACCAATTCACTATCTCAACAAATTAGAATACTTCATAAGACCAATAAAAAAACATTTTTAGTGAATTGTTGGCCTTCAAGGAAAGTATGTTAATTTACTGTACATGTACTCAATACTTGGTAGGGGCTCCTTTTGCTTTAATTACTGCCTCAATTCGGCGTGGCATGGAGGTGATCAGTTTGTGGCACTGCTGAGGTGGTATGGAAGCCCAGGTTTCTTTGACAGTGGCCTTCAGCTCATCTGCATTTTTTGGTCTCTTGTTTCTCATTTTCCTCTTGACAATACCCCATAGATTCTCTATGGAGTTCAGGTCTGGTGAGTTTGCTGGCCAGTCAAGCACACCAAAACCATGGTCATTTAACCAACTTTTGATGCTTTTGGCAGTTCTGGACAACTGTCAGATCAGCAGTCTTCCCCATGATTGTGTAGCCTAGTGAACCAAACTGAGAGACCATTTTGAAGGCTCAGGAAACCTTTGCAGGTATTTTGAGTTGATTAGCTGATTGGCATGTCACCATATTCTAATTTGTTGAGATAGTGAATTGGTGGGTTTTTGTTAAATGTGAGCCAAAATCATCACAATAAAAAAGAACCAAAGACTTAAACTACCTCAGTCTGTGTGCATTGGATTTATTTAATACACGAGTTTCACAATTTGAGTTGAATTACTGAAATAAATGAACTTTTCCACTACATTCTAATTTATTGAGATGCACCTGTATTTACACTTTCACCCTCCTCTAATTTGAATAAACACACAGTGAAAAAGTAATATATGTTGCCTTATGATATCAAGAAGACAAATTATTAAAGTATGTCCTGAAAGGTAATTCCAAATTCTTTAACATATTTGTAAAACCCGGTAAAGTTTCTAATACATAAAAGAGTCAATCCTCCCAAAGTTCTGTGCACCCAGCCTAGTTACAATGTAAATGTATTGAAACTGAAGGCTAGTGTAGATGTAGCTAAAGGTAAAAGAATATATACTGGTACTTACAGATCAAACTTTAAGTTCTGTCTTTCTTCAAAGAAGTAGTCCAATATGAATTTTCGCACAAAATCTGGGTTCAAAGTGTTATCAATAACTTCTGTCCGCCCAAACTGAAAAAAAAGAAAGATAAATAATTTCAATTTATATAAACATTTCCGCTCTGAATTGAAATCTATTGAGCCAAAAGCCATAGTATGCATAACAGTGGTCCTTAAACTTCTAAAATGGACTCAAAATTATTTAAAGGGGTCATATATGAAGCGATTTCAATTTTTCCTTTCTCTTTGGAGTGTTACAAGGTGCATAAAGAAGATCTGTAAAGTTGCAAAGACTAAAGTCTCAAATCCAAAGAGATATTCTTTATAAAAGTTAAGAGTCAACCACGCCTACCTAAAACGGCTCATTCTAACACGCCCCCATATATCTACGTCACGATGTGGGAAGATTTGCATAATGCCACCCAAATGTTCACGCAAAGAAATAAGGCGTAACTTTTATGCTCGCTGTAGTATTGTTGTTGCCACCATGTCGTGAAGGCGCTGTGTTTCGTTGTGAAAGCGAAACTACTTTGGTTGGCCTTCCAAAAGAGGACGATATCCGCTTCATCATGCCTAGAGCTGATCCATGCTGGTTGCTGAGGAAATACATCAACTTTGCGCTGTGGATCGCCAGATCGGCTTTCATCTTGGATGAAGCGGAGTTCAGCCCGGGGTCGTCACATGTGGTTGCCGCAAGCCCGCTGGACGCTCTATCGTAGAATCCGCTGGCCGTGCCGTTCTCAAGCCCGCCCGCCGTCACTCACTCTAGCCGGCCTCCGCAAACTCTAGGCCGCCGCTCACTCTAGGCCTCCGGCCTCCACTCACTCAAGGTGTGACGCTGTTTCGTTGTGAAAGTGAAACTACTTTGTTTGGCCTTCCAAAAGAGGACACGACTAGAAATCAGTGGTTAAGTTGAATTTTACAACACTGTTCCAGAACAGTTTAACCCAAATATTCAGATGTGTCCAGTGCATTTTATGGAGGACTGTTTCCTGACTACAATGCCGGCTGTTCTGACTCACAGACTGTAAGTACGTTTTTTATATTTAAAGAATTTGCCACTGACGATTCAAACATGAGTTTTTTGGGCAGTGTAGAATAGCACTTGTTGTTTGTCATTTCTCCGATTACAAATGCAGACATGGTTTTATGTTTATGTGGCTCGATGCAACGCAACGTGTAAAAAGACAGTATAAGTCATTATAATCCGTAATTATGTCCCCACTGGATGCAAAAAAAATGCCTCGTTTATAATGGGTTTTAATGTTTTTGTCACATTGTTCTGGCCGGACAGGGCATCACAATATGGTAAGGGGCGTAACATTTCCATCACACGCTTGAGGTATTTGGCCAATCACAACGCACTGGATAGCTGGCCAATCAGAGCACACCTCACTTTTCAGACTGATGAGTTTTGTAAAAATCTATGTCGTGGTAGAAAGTTCAGAGATGGTATAAAAGTAGCTCAGTTTAAATGTATTGTATGAATTGCCCTTACTATGGAATAAAAAATACGGGGTATTCAAATAATCACCAGCCTCAGTGGCGCAGATGGTTAAGCGTGTGCCCATGGCTTTTTAGCGCGATCGATCAGGGGTTCGATCCCACCTTTTGCCGAACTTTTCAAATCTCGTATCACATCGTAAAGGCATTTATTTTCAATAAAAATTAAGGAAAAAAAAAGTTGAATAGCTTAACCATCTGCACCACTCAAGCTGATGTATTACAGTCACTTTTAACTAGATATAAATAGACACCCTGTATTTTTTTATTCCATGGTAAGGGCAATTCATACAATACATTTAAACTGAGCTACTTTAATACCATCTCCGAACTTTCTACAATGACTCTGCTGTTCTTCGGCTGGTTCTTCCCTGTATACGTTGATTGACATGTCTTGTCCAGTCAGCGGTGAGTAATCCCAAACCAATGGCGTGCTGTCTCAAATTATACCTACCTTTTCCGGTTCGTCTGATTTGTTGTAGTGTTTTCTGACTTGTTATTTTGTTTTCAAATTTGGCATTGTGTTTTCTGACTTGTTAATGTTTTCTGAATTGTTGTTGTGCTTTCTGAATTATTTTGTTTTGTAGACTTGCATTTGTGTTTGTAATTTATTTTGTTTTCAGAATTGTGATTTGTTCTGCACCTCTCGGCCACCGTACAAAACAACTAAAAATCAAGATATTTCTATGTACTCAAAAGTTTTTTCTTTGAAAAAAAAAAAAAAAAACAGGGATCTCACAGTCGTGAAAAGATTGAATAAGTGAGGAATATGAGGAATGAGGTAGAGTGATTTTAATTTAAACCCAGAAAAAACATTTACATTAATAAAAAAATAAAACACAGTTTTTATAATGAATATGAATTTTAGAAGTTATCCCAAGCTCTAAAATATTTTATCAAAATATACATACATATAGACGTAACATTACACATGTAATTAAAATCAAAACAAGATACAACACATTTTGAACCAGTTTCAGTTCTAATTACTTTACATTAGCCAAGCGTATATGAAAGTTTCATAAATCCAAATTGACAAGTCTTTTTTGTTTTTATTCCTGAGCTTTTATTTTCTGTATCAAAGCAAGATTTTGTTTTAATGTCCCAAGCGCAAATACAAGTCCCTGTTTACTGTGTACACCTCCCACATTCCTGCTACCTTCAACGTCTTTTATATGGAGCTAAAAGAGGCACATCGTTGTGAGGTTGAGAGGTGAGTTGAAGCCTTAATGCGATGTTAAAGGGACTTAACGTTTTAATGAGCCGACTTGAAAAGTGGGCTGGAGTTTTGATATGAGCGTTGGTAAGAATGTTATTACATTCCTTGGGTGGCTTATCATATTTTCACCAGCTAGTGATTGAAGTTAATAAATACATGGCCCTCTTAATGGTGCTTTAGAGAGCCTGATATTTCCTCTGATTTGCTGGGAAGGCAAAAATATGAAGAACTGATAGACACAGAAAAAATAAGAATAATAATTGATATTACTATTCTGAGAATATTCCAAGCCCACATTTACATGTATGAATATTTATGAGACCAAGGGTCTGCCGGGCCCTTCAAGGGGTTGACACGACTGGGCCAGATTGTTCCGCTCACCTCTCGCCACTCTTTGTTGCCAATGCCTTGGGTGTACAGCACACAGACTGTGGAGAGCAAAGAGAGAGAGACAGAGATTGTGTTACACAAAGGCAAAGAATTTTTCAAATGCCAGAATACCTGTGACACCCTTAACTCAGATGCACTTTGTGTAGTGTGTAATCTTGGTCTACTGTGTTTGTAGAGAAACAGCTTAGAACCAGAGGGGTGGAATAGTAAACCAGCCAGTATCCAAACCTCTATTCATTTCTTTCACAAAAGGAGATATTTTGAAGAACACTGGTAAGAAAAAAGAAAGTCTGCAGATTTATATAGGATATTGGTAACTAAGCAGATATTAGTGGTATAGATTTTTTTTGTTTGTTTTATTCTACATAAGGGTAGATCATAAGGGTATGGTGATCACCATATTGGATCACATGACCAGCTCAGTACTAAGTTTATCACAGTAACCACCCTATTAAATGCCACTTTAGATTTGTAGAATAAATCAATCCATGTCGTTGTTATGTATATTAGTGTGAATAGAGAATTTCTAAAGTGGCATTTGAAAATACTTGCTTTTGTATGATCGTTGCATCCACACCTGTAGATGTCACTATAAAGTAGGATGGTGCAAATATATTAATATATCATGATCCTTTTTCTCATGATATTGCATTGATAGTTTAGATGTGTGTATCATTTTTTTTTTCAATTTAATCGTGTGCATATTTCTTACAGTTCAAAAAAAAAAAAAAGATATATATGGCAGTTAGTGTAAAACATTCACTAATAATTATGTGGATTATTCGTACAGAACTTCACACACATGAATTTGTTCTTAACTTTGTTCTTATGTTAATGAATTTGGAGTATTCTAAATCGGTGACCGCATGCTCGAGGAATAAGCATGTCTGCATTTTTATGCAGAGAAACCTCACAGCTGCACCCTTTCTTACTCTTTTAGTGTATGTGTATACATTATGAAATATATTTAAGATGAAATATACAGTAAGACGAATGATTCATTATGTTAAAAATTGAATCTTAACACATTTATAAGGCCTCCCAGATTATGTTTTTTTTCATACATGTGGTTTCATTGTCTGTAAATGTTTTTGTAAATTACAAAGGTTATTGTTAAAAGTTAATAAACATATGGTGAAAAGCTGTGGATAGAGATAAGATAGCTACAAAATGTGTGTGCAATGCAAAAACATGAAGCCTAAGGCTGAACTACTGAAACTTGCAACAGACAGTGGCAAAATGTTTTGTTTTTGTTTTTTTTAAATAACTGAGTGCATGTACATTTTTCTATGTTTGTCATAAGGATAATGGTAACACTAAGAGACTGGGCCAAAAGTACTCAGCATAATTAAGATGGGGGCTCAGCACTAGTGCCCACTTGCATGAATGCAAGGACCCTGACTGTGGCCCAGAAAGAGCTGACATCTGTTTAGCCCAGCTGATCAGAGGACCAGTAAACAAATGACAATATGAAAATAAAAAGACACTTACAAAAACTCACGCATAGCTACTGCAATGCATGAAAGCAAAACAGGTGGAAAAGTGGACAAACAATCTGAAAGAAAAGATAAAGCAGGCAAGAAATAAATGAAGCAGTAAGACAAGAACAAGCAACAGAAGTACGGAAATCAATACAGATAATGACAATAATAGCAGAGTGATTAAAAGCAGAGCTGTTCATTGTACCGGTTCCTGTTCACTACTGTCACACATACACAGCACAAAAGAAAACATTAAAGACTTTCAGCGCTCATTGTTCTCGACATCAGAGTTCTTCCAGTGACTCAGAATTCTGTCTGATTCCTGTTTGCAAATACACACACCTGATCAATAAATCTAGAGTATTTTCCAAGATTTGGTGTCAAATTTGAATGAATATAGTAATAAAGTATAATAAAGTATGCAAGAATGTAGAAAATGAGTGGGTGAATGAGTGAATTAATATATGACTAAACATTAAAAAAAAGAAAATGTTTGCAAATGTTTGAGAGATAAAGGGAATAATTGAGGAATGAATGAATGTAAGCAGATGTTGGGTAATTAATGTGTCAATGAAACAGTCAAGTAAATTTAATTAATATATAAATAATTGAATAAACAAGTGAAACGTGTTGAGTGAATGAATGTGAGAAGGTCAATGAGTAAGACAAATAAGTGTATAAATGAATCTTGAGCAAGTGAATGAATCAAAGGGTGACTGAATGGGTGAGTGAATGAGAGTTTAGACAAGTGGATGAATGAGTGAGGGAGTGAATGAATAGGTGAGTTTATAAGCAAGTACAATAATGACTGATTAAGTAGGTAAGTGAATAATTGAGTGACTAAGTGTGAATAAAAGTCAGTGTATAAATGTGTCAGAGTGACTGACTGAGAAACAGCTCATGACAGGAAAGTTAAGTCAATATGCTAGTGAATAAATTAATGAATGCATGAGTGAGTGAGTGAATTAATAAATTGAATGAACAAATCAGTAAATGAAAATCCTGAATAATGAGTGAATTAATGAGAAGGAAATTATTATTGTACTTTAAGATCAAATGAAGTGTAAATGAATGTGTATAAACAAGTAAATGAATGTAGCAAGAGTATAAACTAGTGAGTGAGTGATTGATTCTATGAGTGAGGGTGAGAGTGAATGAACGGGTGGGTGAGTGAGTGAGTCACAGAGCTGCCCTCTGTTCCCTCTGCCTAGCCCTTTTTTGCATTAAGACATAAACGCATACTTGGGTTTTAAAACTCTTTATTTACCTTGATGTGTCAGCAAGGTGGAGAGATGGATGATGCACGCATTTAAGTCTGTCTTATAAACTGTTGGCTATTACCTGGATCAGCATACATAGTGGTGGCCATCTTGAACTGAGTAAAAGACCTGAAAGGACTTTTTTCAGCCTTTTTATACCTTTGCTGTGTTGCATCATGGGGAGTGGGAGATACAAAGTATGAGTGGAAAGGGGTGGAAACTTTTATGAGTTTTTGTATTTGACTTTCTATAATTATTGCTAAATTGAAGTTATGGTATATTGTGCTATTGAGATTTGGTGTATTGAAGGAAATAGTGTTATTTCGATGTTTAATTCTTTTATGTGTTAATACTTCATATTATTGTCATGTGGTATTACGGCTTCTGGGAAATGGTTGAACCCAAGTGTATAAATTCTCATGTAATGAAGCAGTCGGGGAGTCTTTAGCTGGGGTGCAGTGAGTGCAGTAGCTATTGAGGAGTCCTCTGATTGAATCATTGTTAAACCTGAACCAAGGTTGTTTGTTTCTATGGAATTTTTTCTATGTTTTGCACCTGTGAGCACTCTGCACTTTATTGGCTTGGGAAAAACTAAATAAAAAGAAAAGCTGGCATTCAGTGTCCTCCATTCATTGTTTGAAGAACTCTAGATGGTACCTCTAGTGGGCCTTTGACAGAGTGAGTGAATAAATGAGTGAGGGTGAGAGTGAATGAATGGGTGACTGAGAAACAGGTCATGAGGTCATGACTAAGTAAGTCAATATGCTAGTGACTTAATTAATGAATGCATGAGTGAGTATGTTAGTGAGTGAGTGAGTGAGTGAGTGAGTGAGTGAATGAATGAATAAATTGAACAGACAAATCAATGAATGCAAATCCTGAATAAGGAGTGAATTAATGAGATGGAACTTATTGTATTTTAAGATCAAATGATTGAAGTGTAAATGAATGAGTGTATAAACAAGTAAATGAATGTGAGCAAGAGTATAAACTAGTGAGTGAGTGATTCAATGAGTGAGAGTGAATGAATGGGTGAGTGAGTGAGTGAGTGAGGGAATGAATGAATAAATTAGTGAGGGTGAGAGTGAATGAATGGGTGAGTGAGTGAGTGAATGAATATGAATGAATGAATTAATTAATGATGCATTTACATAGCGCTTTATTGTGTATTGTTGTACACCCAAAGCGCTTTACAATCATATGGGGGGTCTCTCCTCAACCACCACCAGTGTGCAGCATCCACTTGGATTGGAATGAGTGAGGGTGAGAGTGAATGAATGGGTGACTGAGAAACAGTTCATGACTGGAAATGTAAATAAGTCAATAAGCTAGTGACAAAATTTATGAATGTGTGAGTGAGTATGTTAGTGAGTGAGTGAATGAATGAATAAATTGAATGAACAAATCAATGAATGCAAATCCTGAATAATGAGTGAATTAATGAGAAGGAAATTATTATTGTATTTTAAGATCAAATGATTGAAGTGTAAATGAATGAGTGTATAAACAAGTAAATGAATGTGAGTGAGAGTATAAACGAGTGAGTGAGTGATTCAATGAGTGAGGGTGAGAGTGAATAAATGGGTGGGTGAGTGAGTGAGTGAGTGATTCAATGAGTGAGGGTGAGAGTGAATGAATGGGTGGGTGAGTAAGTGAGTGAGTGAGTGAGTGATTCAATGAGTGAGGGTGAGAGTGAATGAATGGGTGGGTGGGTGAGTGAGTGAATAAATGGGTGAGGGTGAGAGTGAATGAGTGGGTGGGTGAGTGAGTGGGTGAATAAATGAGTGAGGTTGAGAGTGAGTGAATGAATGGGTGGGTGAGTGAGTGAGTGAATAAATGCAATGCAATCCCTCAATTAAAGCTCACATTTGGTTCAAGTGATAATTTCTTTGCTCAATTCAGAGTGGCTTCCAGGTGCTTTCCACCCTGAACTCTCTCCAGATATCCATTCAGAGTTAATTCAGTTGCTAAGGCGCATTTTAATTCCAGATTTAAGTTCATGTAGCTGGATATGAATGATAATAGCTGTGCGATTATATTTCACTGTGGTTCATAAACATATTTGTATAAATCATCCAAATGATGGCCGCTGAATAGGTAGTTTTCACAAATGCACCTTCGGGAGCAATATGATTTCCAGAAGACTGTGTGCGAGAGGCTGACAGTCTGAACTGGAAAATATAATGGTGGGGGACTATAAATATGAAATGGCTTTGTGCTGTTTATTGCTAAGGCAATTGGCATGTATTCAGTGTCATGTTATTTAGAGGAGGCAGCTCGTATCTGTGGAGAAAAGCATCACTGCAGAATAATACTCCATGAAAGGCGCAGGTGTGCGGCCACCCAAATCACACATTATTGTGGACTTGATTTACTGGAATCTTGCAAACCAGACATATTATTTATGTATTTTTGAAAGACAATGTTAACCTGACTAACTCTTATGATTTATGTATAAACCTTCCAGCAGATTTCACTGGCTGAATGATCAGTGAGATGAACAGCTGTAGGCACTTTCCACAAATAGGGTGTAAATTGGTGTCCCAGTTTAGCAATAAAACACAATGGGTCTTATTCACTAATAATTATGTGGATTATTCGTACAGAACTTCACACACATGAATTTGTTCTTAACTTTGTTCTTATGTTAATGAATTTGGAGTATTCTAAATCGGTGACCGCATGCTCGAGGAATAAGCATGTCTGCATTTTTATGCAGAGAAACCTCACAGCTGCACCCTTTCTTACTCTTTTAGTGTATGTGTATACATTATGAAATATATTTAAGATGAAATATACAGTAAGACGAATGATTCATTATGTTAAAAATTGAATCTTAACACATTTATAAGGCCTCCCAGATTATGTTTTTTTTCATACATGTGGTTTCATTGTCTGTAAATGTTTTTGTAAATTACAAAGGTTATTGTTAAAAGTTAATAAACATATGGTGAAAAGCTGTGGATAGAGATAAGATAGCTACAAAATGTGTGTGCAATGCAAAAACATGAAGCCTAAGGCTGAACTACTGAAACTTGCAACAGACAGTGGCAAAATGTTTTGTTTTTGTTTTTTTTAAATAACTGAGTGCATGTACATTTTTCTATGTTTGTCATAAGGATAATGGTAACACTAAGAGACTGGGCCAAAAGTACTCAGCATAATTAAGATGGGGGCTCAGCACTAGTGCCCACTTGCATGAATGCAAGGACCCTGACTGTGGCCCAGAAAGAGCTGACATCTGTTTAGCCCAGCTGATCAGAGGACCAGTAAACAAATGACAATATGAAAATAAAAAGACACTTACAAAAACTCACGCATAGCTACTGCAATGCATGAAAGCAAAACAGGTGGAAAAGTGGACAAACAATCTGAAAGAAAAGATAAAGCAGGCAAGAAATAAATGAAGCAGTAAGACAAGAACAAGCAACAGAAGTACGGAAATCAATACAGATAATGACAATAATAGCAGAGTGATTAAAAGCAGAGCTGTTCATTGTACCGGTTCCTGTTCACTACTGTCACACATACACAGCACAAAAGAAAACATTAAAGACTTTCAGCGCTCATTGTTCTCGACATCAGAGTTCTTCCAGTGACTCAGAATTCTGTCTGATTCCTGTTTGCAAATACACACACCTGATCAATAAATCTAGAGTATTTTCCAAGATTTGGTGTCAAATTTGAATGAATATAGTAATAAAGTATAATAAAGTATGCAAGAATGTAGAAAATGAGTGGGTGAATGAGTGAATTAATATATGACTAAACATTAAAAAAAAGAAAATGTTTGCAAATGTTTGAGAGATAAAGGGAATAATTGAGGAATGAATGAATGTAAGCAGATGTTGGGTAATTAATGTGTCAATGAAACAGTCAAGTAAATTTAATTAATATATAAATTGAATAAACAAGTGAAACGTGTTGAGTGAATGAATGTGAGAAGGTCAATGAGTAAGACAAATAAGTGTATAAATGAATCTTGAGCAAGTGAATGAATCAAAGGGTGACTGAATGGGTGAGTGAATGAGAGTTTAGACAAGTGGATGAATGAGTGAGGGAGTGAATGAATAGGTGAGTTTATAAGCAAGTACAATAATGACTGATTAAGTAGGTAAGTGAATAATTGAGTGACTAAGTGTGAATAAAAGTCAGTGTATAAATGTGTCAGAGTGACTGACTGAGAAACAGCTCATGACAGGAAAGTTAAGTCAATATGCTAGTGAATAAATTAATGAATGCATGAGTGAGTGAGTGAATTAATAAATTGAATGAACAAATCAGTAAATGAAAATCCTGAATAATGAGTGAATTAATGAGAAGGAAATTATTATTGTACTTTAAGATCAAATGAAGTGTAAATGAATGTGTATAAACAAGTAAATGAATGTAGCAAGAGCATAAACTAGTGAGTGAGTGATTGATTCTATGAGTGAGGGTGAGAGTGAATGAACGGGTGGGTGAGTGAGTGAGTCACAGAGCTGCCCTCTGTTCCCTCTGCCTAGCCCTTTTTTGCATTAAGACATAAACGCATACTTGGGTTTTAAAACTCTTTATTTACCTTGATGTGTCAGCAAGGTGGAGAGATGGATGATGCACGCATTTAAGTCTGTCTTATAAACTGTTGGCTATTACCTGGATCAGCATACATAGTGGTGGCCATCTTGAACTGAGTAAAAGACCTGAAAGGACTTTTTTCAGCCTTTTTATACCTTTGCTGTGTTGCATCATGGGGAGTGGGAGATACAAAGTATGAGTGGAAAGGGGTGGAAACTTTTATGAGTTTTTGTATTTGACTTTCTATAATTATTGCTAAATTGAAGTTATGGTATATTGTGCTATTGATATTTGGTGTATTGAAGGAAATAGTGTTATTCGATGTTTAATCCTTTTATGTGTTAATACTTCATATTATTGTCATGTGGTATTACGGCTTCTGGGAAATGGTTGAACCCAAGTGTATAAATTATCACGTAATGAAGCAGTCAGGAAGTCTTTAGCTGGGGTGCAGTAGCTATCGAGGAGTACTCTGATTGAATCATCGTTATACCTGAACCAAGGTTGTTTGTTTGTTTTTGTACTTTGAAGTAGGATTTTTCTTGGTACCCTTAAGGGATTTTCCCCTATGGAATTTTTTCTATGTTTTGCACCTGTGAGCACTCTGCACTTTATTGGCTTGGGAAAAACTAAATAAAAAGAAAAGCTGGCATTCAGTGTCCTCCATTCATTGTTTGAAGAACTCTAGATGGTACCTCTAGTGGGCCTTTGACAGAGTGAGTGAATAAATGAGTGAGGGTGAGAGTGAATGAATGGGTGACTGAGAAACAGGTCATGACTGGAAATTTAAGTAAGTCAATATGCTAGTGACTTAATTAATGAATGCATGAGTGAGTATGTTAGTGAGTGAGTGAGTGAGTGAGTAAGTGAGTGAATCTATGAATAAATTGAACAGACAAATCAATGAATGCAAATCCTGAATAAGGAGTGAATTAATGAGATGGAACTTATTGTATTTTAAGATCAAATGATTGAAGTGTAAATGAATGAGTGTATAAACAAGTAAATGAATGTGAGCAAGAGTATAAACTAGTGAGTGAGTGATTCAATGAGTGAGAGTGAATGAATGGGTGAGTGAGTGAGTGAGTGAGGGAATGAATGAATAAATTAGTGAGGGTGAGAGTGAATGAATGGGTGAGTGAGTGAGTGAATGAATATGAATGAATGAATTAATTAATGATGCATTTACATAGCGCTTTATTGTGTATTGTTGTACACCCAAAGCGCTTTACAATCATATGGGGGGTCTCTCCTCAACCACCACCAGTGTGCAGCATCCACTTGGATTGGAATGAGTGAGGGTGAGAGTGAATGAATGGGTGACTGAGAAACAGTTCATGACTGGAAATGTAAATAAGTCAATAAGCTAGTGACAAAATTTATGAATGTGTGAGTGAGTATGTTAGTGAGTGAGTGAATGAATGAATAAATTGAATGAACAAATCAATGAATGCAAATCCTGAATAATGAGTGAATTAATGAGAAGGAAATTATTATTGTATTTTAAGATCAAATGATTGAAGTGTAAATGAATGAGTGTATAAACAAGTAAATGAATGTGAGTGAGAGTATAAACGAGTGAGTGAGTGATTCAATGAGTGAGGGTGAGAGTGAATGAATGGGTGGGTGAGTAAGTGAGTGAGTGAGTGAGTGATTCAATGAGTGAGGGTGAGAGTGAATAAATGGGTGGGTGAGTGAGTGAGTGAGTGATTCAATGAGTGAGGGTGAGAGTGAATAAATGGGTGGGTGAGTGAGTGAGTGAGTGATTCAATGAGTGAGGGTGAGAGTGAATGAATTGGTGGGTGGGTGGGTGAGTGAGTGAGTGAATAAATGAGTGAGTGAGTGAGTGAGTGAGTGAATAAATGAGTGATAGTGAGAGTGAATTAATTGGTGGGTGGGTGGATGAGTGAGTGAATACATGAGTGAGGGTGAGAGTGAATGAATGGGTGGGTGGGTGAGTGAGTGAATAAATGGGTGAGGGTGAGAGTGAATGAGTGGGTGGGTGAGTGAGTGGGTGAATAAATGAGTGAGGTTGAGAGTGAGTGAATGAATGGGTGGGTGAGTGAGTGAGTGAATAAATGAGTGAGGGTGAGAGTGGGTGTGAACTAATGAGAGGCTCTCCTCATCTGTACTTTTGAATTTAGATTACTCTGATATCCAAGGCCAAATGTGTGACATTTATATTTTCTCCTCAAAATTACTTTTGTGGAGTTGGAGGCAAATATTACAATAAGCAGGCCGTCCCCACGGTGTGTCTATATCTGAGGCCCATGCCACATTCAAATCTGAAGCTTGGAGGCTTTACTTCACACAATCAGTGCGAGAACGCAAACAGAAGCAATGAGTCATGTGATTGTGTAAGCTTTCAGACAGTGAAGAAAGTCCCCTCTTAACAAGGCTGAAAGCAGTTGATTGTACTGCCATACACAAGGTCATAATAAACCATGGCATGAGAAATAATTTTCAAAGTTTGATAAGAATATTTCATGGTGCAGTATGCATTTGACCAACAAAGGAGAAAAAAAGACATTCTTACTTGGATCTGATTTGGAAAATGTGTCCATGTCAAGCAGATTTCTGTAAAAAGAAATGAAACAAAGAGTAATAAATATGCATGAAAACTATATGACAGACAGACATCTCTCTCTCTCTCTCTATCTGTGTGTGTGTGTGTGTGTTCTGTTGGTGTTGGCACAAAAGGAGTAAAGGATTTAGGTAACTGAAACATTTTTTACATTCTCCTTCATAAAACACATACTAATATACCTGCTACATTTTCATAAGAAATATTTGTATGTGGAAAAATGAGAAAGACTAAATCATACTATTGAACATACTCTGTAATATGAAATTATATGCAAATAATTATATATATATTAACCAGTTGTATCTCACTTAAAAGTTTTATTCAGCAAGGATGCATTGTTGAAAAAAAGTGAGAGTTAAGACATTTTAAATGTTCTAATATAGTAAAGACAGTCCATTTCAAATAAATACTGTTCTTTTAAATTTTCTATTGATTGATTAATTGATTTTATTTCCCAGCAGTTCAGCTTATTCCTTGATTTTACACATATAAAGCCTAACATGCAGCTCACTGTTACACTTGTGTCTTTTACTTAACAAATGCTGTTCATGAGAGCTAAAATTATTAGTATCAAAAGCAGGCAAAAATATTTACTAATATTAATTATTAAATAAATTGTTTTATTTATTACTGTGATATGTTTTAAAGGGTTGGGTATATATCTTAGCTGTAATGCCAAGATAAAATCCTGTGTTCAAAGTGTTAGCCTGCTCAGTACAACAGTGTTTTGAAATATAAAAGTAGATTTTTTTTTGGATGCAAGTATTAGCATTTTTCTTCAGCTATCCTAAGTTTCATTACCTTTTTAATTTGAATTGATATTTATCTGTAGGTTGTTTGCTAAAATGTAACATTAATCACATGCTGAACAAGTGTCATCACAATAGCTTGTTCATGATTAAAGAAATACTAAAATAAATTAACACATTACAATTGCCCTTCTGTTACACTTGCCCACAGTCTCGTCTCCAGAGTTACTTTAATAGCAAATAGAAGATGTGTCTTGGCCTACACAAGCTAATTATGACACACTAACGAAAACGTCTCCAGGTTACGTGTGTAGCCATGGTTTCTCGAAGGGAACGAGACGCTGCGTCAAAACGCCCCGGCGAGACCACTTTTTGAAGCATGAATGAAATCAGTCTAATAGAGAAGCGAGACGTCACGAGCGGGGTGACGTGAGTAACCAGGAAGTATAAAAGTGCATCCTGCAAATTCACATGTTAGCTTCTGTGGAAGTGAGCGCCTGAAGGGAGGCAGGGAGTATGGCAGAAAGATGCAGCGTCTTGTTCCCTTCAGGGAACCATGGTTACATATACGTAACCTGGAGACGTTCCCCTTCAGGAACTGGAGCTGCGTCTAAACGCTTTTGGAACGAGTATACCCACTGCGCCATATGAGCAAGTCCCTGTCAAGTGTGTATCTGGTGAGCATATCAAGACGAGAGAACCTGGGACCCTGGAGTGGATGTCAGGTCCAAACTGTAGAATTGGACAAATGTGTGTGGAGAGGACCAGCCTGCCACAGCACAAATGTATTGAAGGGCCACAACCACTGATAAAGCCTTGGAAGCCGACATACTCACAGTCGAGTGCGCTCCCCGACGGGTGACTGGAGGTCAGAGGACTTGTAGGCCAGTGTGATGGTCTTGACCACCCACCTACTCATAGTTTGCTTGGTCGCAGGAGCCCCTTCTTTAGGCGGACCAAAACAAACAAATAACTGATCTGCCTTACACCACTGGGCAGCTCAGTGCTCGCACTGGACAAAGCAGATTGAGTCTTTCCTGACCTGCTTCCTGGAAGGGAGGAGGACAAAAGGTTTGCAGTAATACTGTACAGGACTCGGCGGAGAAGTGGGCACCTTAGGGACATACCCAGGTCTCGGGTAAAGGAATGCCCTAACCATGCTCGGGGCAAACTCCAGGCACGATACAGCAAGTGCCTGAAGATCCCCTATCCTCTTCAGTGAGGATATGGTGAGTAAGAAGATCGTCTTCAGCATGAGCAACTTGTCAGAGATATCTTCAATGGGTTTGAAAGGAGCATTGCACAAGGCCTCCAGAACCATCGCCAGATCCCATGAGGGCACCTTGGTGTGCTGTACTGGCCTCAGCCTCAGGGTGCCACGGAGGAAACGTATAACTAATGGGTGTCTTCCCAATGACTGACCACCCAGAAGGGTATGGTAAGCAGCTATGGCTGCCACATAAACCTTCAGAGTGGAGGGAGATAACCCTGCGGAGAAGTGCTCCTGTAGAAACTCCAGAACTGTACCAATTGGGCAGTTGACTGGGTCTTGCAGTTGCTGTACGCACCAAGAAGTGAAAAGCTTCCACTCCAAGGCATACAGTTTTCTCATGGCGGGAGCTCTGGACTGGAGTATGGTCTCAACAACCTCAGTTGAGAGACTGAGGCACATAATGTCCCCTTAGGTCTGGAAAAAAGTGTTCTAGAGCTCGAAACACGGCCAGCATTTCCAGACAGTTTATGTGCCACATGAGATGATGGCCTTCCCACTGACCTTGGGCAGAGTGGCCACTCATGATCGCTCCCCAGCCCGGGAGGGAGGCGTCCGTCGTTAGCCTTACATGACGACAAGGAGCCCCCAACTTCAGGCCTTGAGACAGGAACCAAGGTTTCTTCCACATGTCTAAGGTTTCTTCCACATGTCTAAGGCATGTAAGCATCGCCGCGTGACCTTGATCGTTCAAAGCGGGTTCCTCCTCGGGGAAAACCCCTTGGCCATGAGCCACCACTGCAAGGGTTTCATGTACAGCAGGCCAAAAGGTATCACGTTGGGCACAACTGCCATCAGATCCAACAGTCTCTAAAACTGTTTGACAGTGAATGACTGGCCTTTTCTCACTCCCCTCACGGCTGTGAGAATCGCTTTGATACGGGCAGGGGACAACTGTGCCTGCATCGCTGTTGAATCCCACACCACGGCCAGATAAGTGGTCCTCTGTAGTGGAGAAAGCACACATTTCTTGGCATTTAGCCGTAACCCCAGCTCTTTTATATGGGCGAGGACGACATCTCGAGTCGAGCTGCCATCTGCTCTGACTGAGCTAGAATCAACCAATTGTCGATGTGATTCAGTATGCGGATGCCCTGGCGTCGCAACGGAGCCAGGGCAGCATCCACACACTTTGTGAAAGTGCAGGGTGAGAGTGGCAGGCCGAACGGAAGAACCCAACACTGGTATGCTTCACCCCCGAAAGCAAACCTCAGGAACTTCCTGCGTTGAGGAAGGATGGATATGTGAAAGTATGTGTCCTTGACATCTATCGTGACAAACCAGTCCTCTGACCTGATTTGAGACATGATCTTTCAGATAGTGAGCATCTTGAACCGAAACCGTTTGATAGCGTGGTTCAAAAGACGCAGATCAATGATTGGATGCAACCCCCCATCCTTCTTCGGAACAATGAAGTACCGGCTGTAGAACCCTAACTCTCTCGAGAGAGGAGGAACACGTTCTATGGCCTCCTTCCTCAAGAGAGTGTCTACTTCTTGTTCCAAAGCCAGAGCCTTCTCGGGGCCTACTAATGTAGGAATGACCCCATTTAAGCGATGTGGACGAGAAACGAACTGAATTCTGTAACCTCTCTCGCCAGTGTGCAGGACCCATTGTGAGACATTTGACAGAAGTTTCCACGCTATCAGAAAGTCTACTAAGGGAACCAGTCTCTCGACCAGTCTTTCTTCGGTGCCCTGAAGCGGATAACCGGCAGGGAACAACTGACCTGACTGCTCTAGCACCCTCAATTCAGGGGACAAGCTTTCCCATGCCGTACCGTCGCCGGGCGGCAGCTGGGAAATTCGCTCATCGGAGCTCACTGAGCCCTGAAGCACCGGGGGTGGCAGGGGTATCAGTAAAGCTCCCTGAGGGTTTTGAGGAGGATCGGGCACCCTATACTGAGGTGTGTACCTCTCCTCCCCAGGGTGGGCTGCCCTCAGAGTCCTGACGATGGAATTAGTCAGGACCGCTTGGCCGAGGTCCTCTTCGACAGAATAATGGTCCACCGATCCGCTTTCTGCTAAGAGGACCCCGCCCGAGAGCCCCGCTGCCCACGACGCTCTGCTTCTGGGTCTTGTGATATGAGGAGCTGGACGGCTGGGACTGCTCCCGCTCATCAGTCCCAAAGTCCTGGGAACGGCGAGGGAGGAAGCGCTGGAATGCCGCAGCCTGCTTCTTCACCTCCTGAAACGTCTCAACGACAGTGTCTACTGTGCCGCCGAAGAGGTCAGAAGGCAAAAGCGGGGCATCCAGCAGGAAGACTGATCTGAAGGCTGAAGACACACACACACACACACACCACATACGCGCTCGCTGAAGACCAAAACCTAAAATGTGCGCTTCCCGGATGCGCTTTTATACTTCCTGGTTGCTCACGTCACCCCGCTCGTGACGTCTCGCTTCCCTATTGGACTGATTTCATTCATGCTTCAGAACGTGGTCTCGGCGTTCCCAAGGCGTTTCGACGCAGCTCGAGTTCCTGAAGAGGAACTGACAGCCATTGAAGACCTAGTTAACTAGAGAATCAACCACCACAATAATTATTCACACAGATCAGCCAGATAGAGTGAAGTAACATATGCAGATATTCTAAACATATAAAACATAAACATAGTCTTAAAGGTATTAAAAGTATCCTGTAAGTGTCAGTGTATGTTTACATGACAACGATGTACTAAAATGGAAAACAGGCCAGTAGTTGGTGATGTCACTTTGTAAACAATCCCTTTATGTCTGTGCACATATAAACTGAACATGTAATATGCATGTGCATGACATCACTGTTTTCACAGTTTTTTGTAGTTTACACAGAGACAATTATGGTATCGTTTTCAAAAATGTGCACTTTGAAATGTGTTTTCAAAAGTTTAAATTTTCAGGCCAACAAAACAATTTGTGTAAATAAAACGTTAAAATGCATAGGGGCCTACTAGGGATGCAGCGATTAACCAGTTTCACAATTAACTATTGTTAATTAACTTTAAAATGTCACAGTTAATTAATCATAAAGCCTCCGCTACACCGAGTGTTTCTGTTGCACAGAATGGAACAGTTGCAACGTGCGCAAAACGAAAACAAAGTTACACTAGCGGTGCACCAGCTTAAAATGCTGTGCTTATCAGAGACACGGCGGCTACTACACACACTAGATTAACTATGACAGAGGAACCAAACAGCGATCCTTTATTTCCACCAGAAAAATGCCTGAAGTCGATAGTGTGGGACCATTTTGGGTACACCAAGATTGACCAGGGTGTCATTTAAATATTGCCATAAAAACTGCTGCTAAAGAGCGAATACACGGCTTTAAACTATTTTAATGCACGATGTGAAGGCAAGACTGACGGGAAGCTACGGCTTGCTAGCTCAGTAATCTGCCCACTTCAGATCAGACAGATGAAATAGTGTGGTAAGATCACATTTATTTGAATTGATTAATTATAACATTTAGCTACTTGAATTAATTATTTGATCAGGAGAGAGGGAGAGAGAAGTGTGCATGCGTGAACCTGCGTCAGCGCGTCTCTCTACAAAAATGTGAGTTTAGTTACTTAAACAGTGATTTTACCCTCTCCTTGCTGATGAATATGTAGCAATTCAGTATCTAATCTATTTTATTTTAAAAAGTCACGGGGCAGGGTTCTCAACAAGTTTGTGTCCTCGTGAATGTTTGTATGTGTGCGCAGCACGATCTCCGATCTCACAAACCAAAGTAATAGACATGTAAAATCATATTAATTATTATAAAAATTATTAAAATGAATACGTATGGATGACAGTTGATTACAATGATAGTTCAGTTTATTCCCCTCATTATTAATAGATTCCCCTGTGGGATAAATAAAGTTAATTGTCCTATATTAATAATACTTATTAACATTGTTACTGTGTTATTCCTATGTTACTGTGTTATCCCTATGCTACTGTGTTATTCCTATGTTACTGTGTTATTCCTATGTACTTTCTTCTGCACTGGAAGCTCCTGTCGTCAAGTCAAATTCCTTGTGTGTGTAAACATACTTGGTAATAAAGCTCTTCTGATTCTGATTCTGATTCTGATCTATAATCCCTTTCATAGTATTATGCATGAGTCAAAAACCATTGTTTCCAGTTTTGTGCCTCAGGTCCAAAAGAAATGTAAATAATGTACAAACTGAAAACATTAAATACTTTTGTGATCTATTTTCAATAGTTATTTTCAAAATGGAAATACTGACATGGATGTTTACAGAGCAGAGGTCACCTTTTTAATTCCAATTGGAGAGATGGACTTTTGTTTGTCTTTATTGTTATTATTTTGTGCTGTATTATTGGTTACAGTGTTATTTCTCTTTCTAAAGTCAGCAATAAATAACACTTTATTATCTAAAGAGTGTCCATGTGATTTTATACATTAATAATTTTGTGAAATGAATAAATGCATAATAATCGTCATAATCGTAAAACCGTGATTATTGCTCAGACAATAATCGTACCAACAAAATCTATAATCGTTGCATCCCGAGGGCCAACAAAGTTTTCCGCTTTTAGTTGAAAACGGTGTTGTGTAAACCCCCTCAGAGAGAGGCTAGAAATGAGGCTTGAAAACTAGAATTATAAGTGGAGAGGGAAATATAAACAGCGCAGAATATAGATGCATTAAGGTAGACGGTCAAGGTAAACTTGGCATGTGCAGCAGGGAAGATCTGAAGTTCCGCATCTGGGCTTTAGTAACTGTGCATTAGTGCAGGTTGTGAGGTAAATGATTGTGTCAGTGGTGGGCTCTGAAAGTCTGCCCTGTCCTCTCTGATAAAATCTTGAGTTTAGGGCAGAGGTTTTCTGTTCCAAGAGGATGAAGAGATTGTGCTGAGGAACTGGAAATAAAGTCTTTCTGATCTAGAGCTTATACACAGCCGTTCCATTATGAGGACATGCTTAGTATATCCCTTGACAAGCAGAACAAATCCCTGGGATTGTCTGGGTCTTCTATTTAGTGTTTTATGTACTTCCCTTCTGTCTCTGTCTCACCTGTTGCCTTTCCTAAATGAATATTCTGGATTATTTTCATCATAATACATATGGACAGCATCAGTCTGTCAGCATAACGTCCCTTGGTGCTTATTAGCACACTGAAAATATATTTACTGTAAATATAAATGGAATTTTAGCAGACAAGCGGGCAATAAACATGCATGTGAATGCATAATAGAAATGCTTACCAATCCTGTTTGTGTAAAAGTTATCTTTGTCAATCTTGCCAAGGCCAAGTAAAAAAAGGGGGGAAAAGTACTTTATCACATCAAGATTTGTTTGAAAAAAAAAAAAAAAAAAAAAAAAAAAAAAAA